>NC_061118.1:72266490-72296416 GCF_002878395.1 Capsicum annuum | reverse complement strand
GATAGATAGATAGATAGATAGATAGATAGATAGACAGACAGACAGACAGACAGACAGACAGACATACAGACAGATAGAGAAAGAGACAGACAGACAGACAGACAGATAGATAGATAGATAGATAGATAGATAGATAGATAGATAGAGAAAGAGACAGACAGACAGACAGACAGATAGATAGATAGATTTTTTGCTAAAAAAATGTCACTAACTAATTGAAAGACACCAAGGGTTCTAAATAAAAAGAAACATAAAAAATTAAAAAAAATATATGCTACTAGTGGTGTTCAAACCCACATCTATTGTAGAAGAGAGGCTTTAACAGTGGTCCATTTACCACTGGGCCAAGCAATAATGTTTGTCAATGAGTTCGCACTATATAATTATATACATATATTTAGAATTTAGTATTATAAATATAGGGTCTACGTAAAAGCTATTGGATTCGTCCAAACCCCCGTAGGGTACTGTAGCTCCGCCCCTTTGAACGCTAACACTTTGTTTGTATAGTCGTTTGTCATGGTTTCATAATGTACGATACAGTATGGTATGGTATGGTACTGTACAGTATAGTACAGTACAATGTTTGGATAAACTGTATTATTCACGGTTGTTTAATAACAGTTTTATTGTTTGGTTTGATGGTATGGTATTGTATCGTAATGTGTAAGTTTACTAAAATGCCCCTAATTGTTATAAATTTTAAATTTATCAATAATTATTAATAAAATAATTTTCTTTCTACAAATTTGTTATAAATCATGCCTAAATATTTTCAAATTAGTGATACAAAATCATATTTGTGAAAGGTTAAATAACTATTTTACAAGTTGCTTGTCCTTCTCTTTTCCCCTTGTACTCTATCTCTCAGCTCTGTCATGTATTGTATATACACATACATATAACTAGTTTCCTTTTTCGAGTGAATAATTGAAAGAAAATAAATTTTGTTGACAATTAAAAAAATACAAATCGAAATTAAGTAAACCCAGAAATAGATTTTCTGGGCGATTTTATTTCATCTTTTGTTTAGTGCTATATGCAGAGGTTTAACTTTAAGAAATTAATTTATTTTTTAAAAAAAGTACTGAAAGAATAATTAGTAAAAATAAATTGAAATTAAATTTAAATGAGTTTTGTGCTTACATTTTAAAATAGAGAGGAATCGATTTTGTGATTACAAGTTTTAAGAATGGTAGAGAACAACATTGAGCAGAAAAGAATAAGGGTTGAAAGTAATTTAGGGTAAAGGATAAAATAGAATTAGATAATATTATAGAAGGACAAAATTGAAAAAAGAAATAAGAAAACCATGGGATATCACCAAATTGGTGGTTCTAAAAATTGAGGTATTCCATGGTTACCAAATCATGAAAAGATATCGTCTTAAGTCATCGCCAGACACCTAAATTTATCCCAAAAATTTATTTAGACCTCTCAACTAAGGCCTGTACCTATCAGGCACCTCAAGTGCTAAATTTGGTACCTATCAGGCACAAAGTGCTGATTTGGCAAGGCGAGTGTCTTACACTCTCCTTGGGCATGTACATAGTAGACTAAATAATATTTTACTTTTTTTTAATTAAAAAATTATATTTAAATTATTTTATTAATATAATTTTTAATTATTATAATTTTTTATTTAAAAAATAAAAGAAAAGCACCCCCCTTCATCAGTCTTCTTCACACACATATACACACCTTTAACTGTCTTTTTCGCAACTCCCCGCCCCCCATTCATCGTCTTCTTCACATCTCCGTCATCGTCATCTTCAATTTATGTTCCTTTGAAAACCACGACCTCATTCATCGTCTTTTTTTAGCCATTTTCGAATGCATTTTTGGGCGAGACTCGCCGGAAAATCAACTTCAAAATTTAAAGATTATTCAAAATTACACATTTATGAACTTAAATAACTAAAATCCAATATAATAGGGAACCATTTTTTGCAAAAAAAATGGAGAAATTGGTATCCTTGATGGAGAAAGTATCATGAGAAAATCGAAACCCAATTTGTAGTTTTTTTTAAAGTTCAGTTTCTTTGTAGAACAATAGAGAAGAGAATGAAAGAAAAGGGGAGGGGGGAGGGGGAGGCGGGTGAACCAATTTTAAAATATTTTTTTAAAAGTTCCTCTTCCGTAGAAAATAAAGAAGAGAACGAAAGGGGTGAGGGTGGGGGACAGGGGCAGGGTGGAGGGGAACCCGTTTTTTTTAAAATTATAATATATTTAAAATAATTTTTGGACCCACTCAACATGTGTCATTATTTAATTACATTTTTAACATATAATTTTTTAAAAAAAATTCATTTGCCACGTGTATTTTTCTTATTGGTCAATTTTTTCACGTAAGGAGAGTGTGTACACACACTCTATACCTTTTGCTGATTGTGTAAAAATGACCTGATTGGATCAAAATTTTGGTGGGTTAGGGGTCTGATAGATACAGGTCTTAGTTGAGGGGTCTAAGTGAATTTTTGGGATAAATTTAGGTGTTTGGCGATAACTTTAGCCAAAAGATATCATACCATACCATATCTTTCAGAAAACAATCAAAATAAATATGGTTCTCTTGATAAACATACCATACCATACCATGGGAAACCACCATCTAAACGGGCACTAAATCAAAAGATAAAGCATGTTCATGAACACAATGTGAATCTAAAACAATCAAACAAAATTTTGAGTAAGTTCAATGTAACACCCCAAATCTGTTACCCAGAATGCTACATGGTTCTCATAATCCTAAAGGACCATAAACTAACCCATGACTGATATCTATAACTGAGCACTGAAATAATAATAATACTGTAAATGCAGAAACATAAACTGAAAGGCCATAAGGTTCAATATTGATACTCAACTAAAAATATGTTATAACAATATCAAAACAACTGAAATAACTGTCTGAACATACTGTAGTCTGAAAGCCTCTAGAACTGAATGAATTGTCTGAATAAGGAGTTGATGGGACATATAACCAACTAACTCCAACTACTAAAATAAACTAAGTAATGAAATAATAAAGAAATGATCATGTCCTCAAAGGATGAGGACTCACTACTGACTCTAACTGCTGAGACAGAAATGCTACTGATGCTCTAGAGCGCGTGCTTCTGAACCTATGGTATAAAACACCATTGCATAAATGCGTCAGTACGATTGAATGTACTGGTATGTATGTAAGGTAGGCTGAATGCAATGGTTTATATGCATGAATAATACTAACTGACTAAATAACATGGAAGTGAGAATACATGCATGAATACGTAACTATAACTGAGATCGTGAAAACACTGACTCATGAATTCTGATAACGTGGATTTAGTGATATCTGAGTACTAATATTGGGATACTGAATGACTGAGTCCATTAATGATATAAATTACAGAATTTACAGGTAACCGATATCTGAGGTTACTAGTACTAAATTACTGATAACTGATAAATGAGTATACTGATACTAAAAAACTATATGAGTTCTATACTGGACTGGGTAACTGTATCTAACAGTCCTGAATTTGAAAGACTATCTGAGTTCTAGACTGAACTGGATAACTGTATCTGACAGTCCTGATTCTGATGGAACTAGCTGATTTTTTACTGAGTTGAGCAACTGTATCTGACAGTCCTGATATTTGTAGAACTGAATTGAGTTCTATTACTGAGACTAAATCTGAAACTGAGACTGTGGGAGGTAATCATTTAACCGACATGCCCCAAAACTAAACTGGTGGGGTTCAACCTATAACCCCAGCTGGAAAGGTGTCAGTACCGTACCACGGGTAAAGATAAGCTTGAGTAAACCCTATCTGACAGGGAGCTCTTCCGTCAACCCCTCCTAGTAGGAAAACTCAAATAAGGTGTATAATCCCTAAACTCATAGGGTGCATCTCAACCTACGCTGGCTACGTAGTTATGGAATGTAAGGATTTCTTCTAAGGATCACACCCTCTACTGACTGACAGGTGAGCACCTGATTTATGTATTTATGAGATTTCATGATTTATGTGTATTGAAGTTCATGATTATATGTTTTTGAGTTTTTATTCATGATTTAGACTACAGGTATTAAGAATTAATTCTAGCATGTGATTAATTATGTGATGTTCATGATAAACCCTCTTCAAGTTGCATGTTGGTTGATGAAATCGTGATACTTAGGTGTTGTATTTGTTGTATAATCAAAGCATGCTCCCAATATGTTTGATAAGATGCTCGTGTGAAGGAAATAGGATCATTATAGCATGTTGACAAGAAATCCCCAAATTGTGTATAAATTCATGTATGCCAAGTATTTGTTGAAATACCTTAGTGAGTCAATTATGATATGTTGCATGCATTCTTATGCTTGTGCATTCCTTATTGAATGAATTATGAGAAATTAGTATGCATACTATGCCTTTACATGTTTTAAGATTCCCAAGTGGTTGAAGAAATGCTTTAGTAATTGTAATGGTGAATGAAAGTCCATTGTTATAGTTATTCAAGAATGGTTATGTTTAACTTTTATGTTATTGAGTCCTGGGCGTATTTATACTCGACAAATCAGCTACAAGTCTAGAGCCAGTGTTAGTTTCAAGATACTATCAATCAAGCCATGATTAGTAGAATTCAAACTGTTACAGAACGTAAGAAAATTCAGTAATCTCAGTATTAGTGCAATTCAGTCTCAATATCAGTATAATCCAACTCAGTATTCAGTTTTAGTTTAATAGTATTCAGTAGTATTCAGTAGTTAGTTCAGGCTTCAGTGAAACTCAGTAAGCTAACAAGAATTCAATAGCATTCAGTCAGATAATAGAATCTGAGCAGCATTCTATCAGATAACAGAACTAAGAAAACTCAGTCAGATCAGTCAAGTAATATAGTCAATAACGGATTCAACTCCATCTAAGTTCAGTTAAGAATCAGTTCAGAGTCTTTCAGTTGGGAGTAGGAACTATCACCGAGCGAGTGTAGGGATGACAGCTTTCCCGTTAGAGAGGCAGAGTCATTAGCAGCAATCTCTGTACTCTAAAACTATGTAGACAGCACAGGATCAGGAGTCACCCGCTAGATTAAGGCTTTACTACCTTCTAGGAGTCACCCATAGCCTTAGGCTTGACTTTCTGTTCAGGGTTACCTATTAGAGAAGCTTGACTATAGTAGCGTCTATACTCGTGGCATGGTACTAACACCCTTCCAACTAGGGTTATACGTTGGACCCCACTAGTTAAGATTTATGGCATATTGGTTAAGTGAGAACTCTTACAGTTACAGTTCAATCTCAGTCATCACAGTAGCACTCAGAAATTAGGACTGTCAGATATGGTCATTCAGCTCAGTGAGGAACTTAGATAGTTCCATAGATTCATAGACCACCCGTTAGAAAGGACTGGTCTCACATGAAGTTAACTAGTATTAGTATTAATTGATTTAGAGATCGCCCGCTAGATAGGCATGATCTCAAACTCAAAATAAATCATTCCTTATCATTATTACTAGATTTGAAAATCATCTTCTAGATAGGTTTGTTCTCAGTTTCAATCAGTCAATATTAGTAAGCTCAGAGTTCAGTTATCAGTAGACTCAATTATTCAGACTCTCAGTGTTAGTAAATACAGATATTAGTATTAGTAAACTCAATTGTCAGAAGTTTAGGTATTTAGAAGGTAGTATTCAGTCTATACATGTATCCTTATTCAGTACGCTCATGTTATTTAGTTAAGTTATGTTCATGCATAAGCCCTTGTATTTAGTCTTACCGCATCTAGCATACCAGTACATTCAAAATACTGATGCATATTTTTATCTTGCGCTATGGTGTCTTATACCATAGGTTCAAAAGAGCGAGAGCTAGGGCACCCTTAGTAGTCCAGACTCAGCCAGCAGCAGTTGACTTAGCAGTGAGTCCTTATCACTCAAAGATGTTCCTTATTTTATTATGGCATTAGACTTTGTTTATTTTTAGTAGACGGAGTTATTTAGGGACATATCCCATCAACTCCACAGTTCAGATAGTTTAGAGGCTTTTTGGATAGATGTATCAGTATTCAGTTTTTGGTTTTGAGTATTTTAGATATTTTGAACCTTATGGCAAGATTCTGCCCTTTTTTTGCATTTATTTTAGTATATTATGAAGTCCTCAGGTATAGATATCAGAAAAGGGTTAGCTTGTGGTCCTTCAGGATCATGAGCATTGTGTGGCATTCTGATATCAGAAAAATAAGGGCATTACACTGTGAGTATCGTGAAAACTGACACTGGATCTTGGCACACAGCTAAATTTTCGAGTACACCCCCAGGACTCAATAGCATGAAACTAATAAAGCATGACACTCTTGAATACATGACCAACATCAGCAATCCATAATACAATAAGTTGGGGATTTCATGAAGTACATGGTTATCATAATATTGTACATGGATAGGAATGCATATAAACATGTAATAATTTCACCAACCTATTCTTATTAATATTCCATCAAACATTCATAATGCACACAATATCATGGAAGTCATCCTTGATCATAAGGGTAAAGCATGCATTTATCACTTGGGCCACAATTGAGCCATAATACACAAGTTCTATTCTCTTAGGCATTTTGTCAAATACCTTACATGCACCTCTTAAGGAATAGGCATAATCATCAAATTAGCACATCATAACTACTAAGTTTATAGTCTTCAACTAGCATGCTTACATAGTTTCATAAATGTAATACCCCATACATTTCTAAGCTAGAACACGAACCATTATTCCAGCATACGAAACCTCCTATCCTATAATTCGAATTTAAGATCATGACTTACCATGAGTATCCTAGTGAGAATAGGCTTATGATGTGTTAAATGTATTCATATGAGTCACTTAAGGTAATGCAAGCTAAGAGTTTTGGAATCCATCAAGTTTTAGTGTTTGATTTCATAAGGGTCATCTTTGAATGAGCATGACTTGATGAATATGTGGTATTCTTGTATATTTCGACCCACCAAATTGTAGAGAATCGGATTGGCATTCCAACGATACCAATGTTACAAAAATCCAACACCCGAGCAAGAAGTTATGGCTTTGCAAAGTGGAGTGTGTCCCTAACCAATCGCACATGGCTACTGGAATGGGTGTGCGATAGGTTGTGCGATGCACACCCTCAAGTATGCAATAAGGTGTATGATGCATACCTTAGCTTGTGCAATAAGGTGTGTGGCGCATACCCTCGCATATGCGATGAGGTGTGCGACGCACACTTAGGGTTCCAGCAACGAAAACACTTCATTTTTGAGTTATTTTAAGGACAACTAAGTCTTTTAACACTCCTTACATGTCCCTAAACTTAACCTTATGAATTTAACTATTCCTAATAACATTATAACCCTATATCAGTATAAGTACATCTTCTAAAAGCACGATAGGAGCAAAATAACTAGGGTTACACAATCAAGATTGAAGGTCCAATCTTTCAACAATTTTGTTACCATAAAGGTATGTGGGGTTTTTCAACAAAAACACTCTTTCGTTCTTGTTCCCAAAGTTGGTTTTATTTTATGAAGATTACATGATTTTATACTTTTTCTTATGAATTTGAAGTATGAATTTATACCTTATATTTCTTTCATGAGAATGTTGATATGGTTATACATAAAACTGAACTTTTTAGATTTAAAGTGATTTATATATATATGTCTACAATATAAAGCGTTAATCTTAAAGGTTTTATTGTGATATTGATATATGGTCTTTAAACCCTATTTGAGATTGTTATTTTTGAGAAATCATGTGTTATAAGCATCTTGAGAATTAAATAAATTGACATAATATAGAAAGATTTGACCTTTCTGGTTGTGAAAGAGTTGATTTTGAACCCAAGTGAGAAAAGAAATCCACACCATTTGATTGAATTATGATAAAGGGGTAGCCTATTAGCTCTCAATGCAAAGTATTGAATTGTGTAAGGTGGATTGTCTTTTAAAAATTTTGAGCTAAGTCCGAAGAAGTATTTAGCACCGAGTGGGGAAGTGTGGTACTTTTATAGAACTACGTGTCCCCATAAGATGTGATCCTGAGGCTGATATAGTGATCACTAGTTAATAAATGAATTATTAAAGTCCTACTCCGATGTCAAGGATAGGACATCCCTCCCCAACGTGGGTTGGACGTTGGACTCCATGTAGCTCATATGGTTTATGCCGGTTATAAAAAACTCCCATAGTGTATCTCTACTCTATCTAAGATAAGTGTGTATGGTTTGAAAACTATGATTTCTGAGAAAGTTTCTTATTTTCGAAAGATTGAAATGTATGCTCTAAAGTGAGCTGTCTTAAGACTTGATTACTTTACATGTTTAAAACCGAGAAGAAAGTAAATTGAGAATTTGTTATAATGACTCACTTATTTTACTTTACATGTATTATTCATCCATGATTATGATGGTTTAATTCAAGCTAAGTGAGTCATTTACATCATCATGCATGTTTCTTATAAATATTATGATATTTGATTATTGAAATTACACACACACACCCATATACTCGGTATATTTTTTGTGGTACTGACCCACATTATTGAATGTGGGATACATTTTCTCATAATAAAGGTTTAGGTGCTCAGTCCCAGCCTCGATAGTGATTCTCGAGCTCGTTGATCTATATCTTCTGTAGTGGTGAGTCCTCGTGATTTGAGGACGTGTTATTCAGACTTTTAGTTTCATTATGAGTTGATTACTTTTGTTCCTTTGAGTTAGAGTCAGTTGGGGTTTGTCCCAATGGCTCAATAGTACATTGAGTATTAGAGGCTTGTCAGGCTGGATTTTTCAGAATTGTCAGAGGTTCCGTATTTTGTTACTTTTACAGTACTTATCCGCATTTCATTTAGACTTGATACAATGGGTTTTCATGATATTGATTTCAACATCTTTATTTAAGTGTTTAGATATGTTAGCAGGCTCAAAGGGTTAGCTTGGGGCTACTTATAGCCTTAAGCACCATGTGACGTCTTGGGACCCATTTTCGGGGCATTAAAATAAAAACAAATAAAGATTCCAACTTTGGAATCATACAATCATAATCTCATGAACATAATCAACTCACAACAAAATATTCACAATACATGATTTAAAAACTTGATTCTTGGGCTTCATGGATGAAATAAATCAATGAATGAACATTATGCATACCTTAGCTCTTGAATTTATGAAGATTGACGGAGAGATTCTTGAATTCGCGTATTGAATTTGAATCCCCAATTGAAAATCCTAACTTGTTCTTGAGAGGAACTTGAGAAAAACACTATATTTTGGGTGAAAAATGGTTGAATCACGTGTTATTGGGTTTATATAGGGGTGGGAAATTGACCCTTTTTCCCTCTAAGACACAGACATTTAATGACTGAAAACTGGGTATCAACGCGATTGGCGATGCAGTGCGTCATAGCATCTATGCGATAGTCGATGTGTCACGCTATTATCTGTCGAGCCTCAGTACTTTAACCCTAGCACCCTGCAACAATATCAACCAACATGATTGGCGATGCGGCTCGCCAAGATCGCATTGGTCCACTATTTTGGGACTCCGAACGTGGTCTAAACGAATTTCAAAAAACCTAAAACTTATCCGGGAACACCTATTGACCTTCCTAGTCATGAATTAGTAAGAATACGGACCATTAAAGGACATTAAAGTCACGAAATAAGACTACAAACTTTTGAAGGCTAAAATAAACTAAGTCTGGAAACTTAGCTAGAACCTTCAAAGTATAGGACCCCCTCTTAACAAGCATAAATGGACTGAATTAAGCTTAGGATTTTGTGGGTTCTTACAATATCTCCCTCTTGGGAACATTCATCCTCGAATGAGACTGACTGAGATGGGGAAAATGATAAGCTGAAGTACATGCTAAACATAAACAACTGAAACATGAGTACATGACTAACATTACTGATTTGCTGATATTTGTTCTGAGCATGCATATCTGATGCCTGATTTCATGATTGGCATGACTGATAAGCTGAATATATTATACTGAACATACATATCTGATGCATGAATACATGACTGATCTGACACATGAATGCATGATTGAATATGCAATGGTAATTGACAGCAAATTTATCATGGAAATCAAAGCATGAAACTGGATAAGTTCAAGGGAGACTGTTTCCTTAAACTTAAAGTGCTAATGAGCCTGAGATTAATTACTAAATATACATGAGAGAAAACATGAGAATGTAACTTAGTCTGGAATGTGATACATGAGCTTAATATCATGATCTGAACTGAATACATTGAATACGTGGCTTATGGCTGAGATCAAAGTTTAAGGGTTAACTCATGAGTACTTCTTACCCCAAACTGGATTCATTATGAAAAGAGAAAGTGGCACGTTTATTTCATGAAGGTTTGGGAAATTATAGTGTATCTCCCCTGGGGACACTATGTCCCTTAAAAAATACTAGGCTGACTTTGCTGAGATACTGAGGAAAATTAGGGTAATGCACAAAGCACCTAGGAACTGAATCGTGACTGATTATCTGTGATCTAAAACTAAGACATGATGCATGAACTTGGTTGAACACACAACTACCTAGTTAGTCCATCTTAGATTAATCATATTCATGAGACTCCGGATAGTGCGACTGGATGGAAAAATAGAAATCACATTGTCCAAACTTGTTCGCCTGACTGCTAAACTGAACTACAGGTTCTGTGGACTAACTCATGCTGAAAACTTATACTCGACTGTAGCATTTCTATGACACTCTTTCTATATATTTCTAATGACTATAGAGAGAAAGCGAATCTTGTTCTGGTCAGAGTAAGACATCTGAATGGGAGATCGCTACATAGCTGGGATTTTTGTATTAGGATGCAAGGCCTATGAAACATCATCTAAGATAAAGTAACTAAATCTTATGCACTGCAACTGAGACTACTGAAAAGGTTCACATGGTGTTGATCACGAATGCAGAAATATACTAACTAATCTGATTAACTGAATAACAGATAGATAAATGTTGGGCATATAAGACTAAACTATACTTAGTCTGAATAACTAGACTAAGGTTGTAGAGTATTATGCATAGGAGGTAAGGACTAATTGAGTGACATGAGGTGACTCGACATGGATTTATGAAAACTGTATTTCTTGAAATTACAAGACCAAGCATATGACATAATTCAGACATATTCTGTAACTGAGGTACTGAAATACCAATAACTGAATAACCGGTGGCCATATGCTATGGTCGGGTAATCCTGAAAGTGAACTAAGTTTCTGATCTAACTGGACTAGGGCTGGGACTGAGATTGTAGCTAATATGGTAATTGAGACTGTAATCATAACTAAGACTGTAACTGGGACTAAATGTTGGTTCCTGATAACTGAGGGTTAGACTGGTATTAAAGTACTAAATTTTTATGGATAAATAACTGATAACTGAAGGCCATGGTTTTGTAGGACTATCTGAGTCCTTTACTAAATATTGATTACTGAATGACGCTGTAACTAAGGGCTGAGGGATGGAACATCAACACTATGGGTTCATCGAGGGGTCTAAACTGTGGATGTACGTGATATAGTCTAAATTTTAACCGATCATTATGAGCGTAGCATGAGTCATGTAGGTTGAACATATTGTAAAACATGACATGAGTAAATAAATCATGAGCTGCAGGAACTAGGTTTGGAATTTCTGAATTCGTGGAACATGATTCGCAACACTAGATGAACTTGGAATCCCCATATGAGTAACTCAAAACATACGCTATGTTATAAGAAGCGCAAGGATATAAGATGTATTCATAGGACTAAAATGTAAAGCACACGTAAGTACTATGGTGACTGGAATAGGTCCTGTTAATATTTTCTATGACCTTAAAGTTGACTGCTATCTAAAGAGTTACAAAGAAAAGAAGCTCCTGAATTTGAAGAAATGTAAGCATGTAAATGAGGGATTTGTAACATACCTGTGGTTACATCAGGAGGAGTTTCCTAATCCTGTCGGGACTAAAGTGCAAAGTGTCTTTCTGGGTGTTTCCCATTGATAGCACTGGAATTGGCACCCTGCTGATTCGGGCGACTGAACTAAACTGAAGGACGATAGTGCTTACTTCTAGGGCCACAACTAGGACAATCTCGGACCTTGTGACCTGACTCGCCACATTCGAAACACACATTACTGCCCGCTCTACACACACCCTTATGATACTTACCACACTTTTCGCAAAGCGGATGAGTGCAAATAATGCTTGCACTAGTCTGGGATTTGGAGCCTGGTGCCCCATCCCTATGGTCATTTCTGAACTTTTGTACTAGGGCACTAGATGAAGAGGGAACTGGGACTGAAAACTTCTGACTATGCTGAGAACGGTTACTACCCTGCGACCCTGGTTGAGAAAAACTATAACTACCTATTTTGGATCTCTTATTATCTCTTTCCTTCTTCTTAAGTTTTTTCTCTTCAATCTGTTGATCATGGACCATAAGTCTAGATAAGTCCATTTCTTTAATCAACATCGTAGTCCTGCACTCCTTAACCACCTCACCTAAAACCCCAGACACAAACTTGCTTATTCTGGATCTACTTTCTGCTACTACATAGGGAGCATACCTGGCTAACTGGGTGAACTTAAGGGAGTATTCTTTCATACTCATACTACCTTGTCTGAGATTGATGAACTCTAACATTTTGGCTTCTTTCTGCTCTAGGGGAAAGAATCTATCTAAGAAGGCCGTAGCAAACTCCTTCTATTCTATGGGCCCTGCATCTGTACCCCTATCTACTTTCTACTAATTAAACTACGTCTGGGCTATATCTAGTAGTTGATATGCGGCTAACTCAGCACTCTCACTGGAAGTCACTCCCATGATATCTGTGACTTTTTAAACCTAGTTGAGAAACTCCTGTGGATCCTCTTCAAACTTAGAACCGGAGAATATGGGAGGATTCATTCAGGTGAAGTCTCGAATCTTAGCTGTAGCAGAATTAGTCACTGGGTTGGCCAGAATAGCAGCTGGCTGTTTATCTTAGGCTATTACTGAATTAGCAAGAGTAGTGAATGTAGTTTTGAACGGGATGAGGTGCTGACTGATTCCCTATTTCTCTTTTGTTAGCCCTTTTAGGAGAAGGAGGGATTAGACTGAGAGTTAAATTTGAGCTTATGCTCTCTGGCACGAGATGAATACTGAAAGAAGAGAAACTATTCCTAAAACATCTCATAGCCTTCTGCACATAAGTTTGGTGCACAACACACCCATGTACAAGACTCTACTAGATGCGGCTTTTAAGACTTCCTAGGGCACTGTTGAATCTTAGGCTCTGATACTAAGTTTGTACTACCCCAAATCTATTACCCAGAATGCTACACGGTGCTCATAATCCTGAAAGACCACAAGCTAACCCATAACTGATATCTGTAACTGAGCACTGAAATAATAATAATATCGTAAATGTGGAAACATGGACTAAAAGTCCATAAGGTTCAATACTGATATACAACAGAAAATATAGTATAACAATACCAAAACAACTGAAATAACTGTCTGAACATGTTGTAGCCTGAAAGCCTCTAGAACTGACTGAACTGTCTGAATAAAGAGTTGATAGGATATGTCCCCAACTAACTCCAACTACTGAAATAAACTAAGTAATAAAATAATAAAGAAATGATTATGTCCTCGAAGGATGAGGACTCACTGCTAACTCTGACTGCTAAGACTGAAATACTACTGATGCTCTGGAGTGCGTGCTTCTGAACCTATGGTATAAAACATCATAGCAAAAATGTGTCAGTACAATTAAATATACTGGTATGCATGTGAGGTAGGCTGAATGGAATAGTTCGTACGCATGAACGATACTAACTGACTAAATAACATGAACGTGAGAATACATGCATGAATAAGTAACTGTAACTGAGATCGTGATAACACTGACTTATGAATTCTGATAACATGGATTTACTGATATCAGAGTACTAATACTGGGATACTAAATGACTGAGTCCATTAATGATATAAATTATGGAGTTTACAGGTAACCGATATCTGAGGTTACTGGTACTATATTACTGATAACTGATAAATGAGTATACTAATACTAAAAAACTCTCTAAGTTCTTTACTGGACTAGGTAACTGTATCTAACATTCCTAAATCTGAATGACTATCTGAGTTCTAGACTGAACTAGATGACTATATCTGACAGTCCTGATTCTGATAAAACTAGCCGAGTTCCGTACTGATCTGAGCAACTATATCTGAAAGTCCTGATATCTATAGAACTAATACTGAATCTCAAACTGAGACTGTGGGAGATAATCATCTAATCGACATGCCCCAAAACTGAACTAGTGGGGTCCAACCTGCAATCCCAGTTGGAAGGGTGTTAGTACCGTGCCACGGGTAAAGACAAGCTGTGAGTAAACCCTATTTGATAGGGAGCTCTTCCGTCAACCCCTCATAGTAGAAAAACTCAAATGAGGTGTATAATCCCTAAACTCATAAGGTATATCTCAACCTACGCTGGCTACGTAGTTCTAGAATACAAGGATTTCTTCTAAGGATCACACCCTCTACTGACTGATAGGTGATCCCTCTCCCTTGGGTTCACTCGATGCTGAATCCTACTCCTATCTGAATAGACATTGAACATGATTAACTGAACTGAATTGGACTGAGTTTCTTGAGTTCAGTGACTGATGGAATACTACTGAGATTTACTGAATTACTGAGCTTTCTGAGATTACTAGGGTTACTGAGTTTTCCTGAGTCACACGACTAACTGAGTTCTACTGATCATGGTTTGACTGTGAGTATCATGAAAATTGACACTAGATCTAGGCACACAGCTAAATTTCCAGGTACAAGTACCCTCAGGACTCAATAGCATGAAACTGACAAGTCATGACACTCCTGAATACATGACCAACATTAACAATCCATAATACAATAAGTTAGGTATTTCATGAAGTACATGGTTATCATAATGTTGTACATGGATAGGAATGCATATAAACATGTAATACTTTCATCAACCTAATCTCATGAACATTCCATCAAACATTCATAATGCACACAATATCATGGAAGTTATCCTTGCTCATAAGGGTAAAGCATGCATTTATCACTTGGGTCACAATTGATCCATAATACACAATTTCTATTCACTTAGGCATTTTATCAAACACCTTACATGTACCTCTTAGGGCATAGGCATGATAATCAAATTAACACATCATAATCACTAAGTTCACAGTCTTCAACTCGCATGCTTACATAGTTTCATAAAAACAAATAAAGATTCCAACTTCGGAATTATACAATCATAATCTCATAAAGATAATCAACCCACAACAAAAGATTCATAATACATGAATTAAAAACTTAATTATTCGGCTTCATGGATGAAAGGAATCCATGAATGAACACTATGCATACCTTAGTTCTTGAATTTACGAAGATTGATGGAGAGATTCTTGAATTTGAGTATTAAATTTGAATCCCCAATTAAAAACCATAACTTTTTCTTGAGAGGACTTGAGAAAAACACTATATTTTGGGTGAAAATAGGTGAATCACATGTTATTATGTTTATATAGGGGTGGGAAATTTACCCTTATGCCCTCAAAGACGCGAACATTTAATGACTGAAAACTGGGCATCGACACGATTGGTGACGCGATGCGTCATGGCATCGATGCAATAGTTGACGTGTTGCATCATCATTTCATCAATCCTCAGTACTTTGACACTGGAAACATGCAACAATATCAACCAACACGATTGGCGATGCGACGTGCCAAAATCGTGTTGGTCCACTGTTTTGGGATTCCAAACATGGTTTAAACAAGTTTCAAAAAATCCAAAAATTATCCAAGAACACCTATTGACCTTCCTGGTCATGAATTAGCAAGAATACGGACCATTAAAGGACATTAAAGTCATGAAATGAGACTTCAAATTTTTGAAGGCTAAAATAAACTAAGTCTGGAAACTTAGCTAGAACCTTCAAAGTATGGGACCCCCCTTTAACAAGCATAAATGGACTGAATTAAGCTTTAGATTTTGCGGGGTCTTATATTTAACTACTCAAGATACTATCTCTTCTTACGTTGTAATACTATGCTTTTCCTAAAAGGTAGAATGCAACCAAAAATTACTAATCCTTAGTGTTTTATTTTTCTAACTATAGTTTGTATACAAAGAAAAAACAACTGAAAAGAATAAGGAATTAAGGATACACTTGTTATCCTCTTCCTTGTGCAAGAAAGTAATTCTTCAAATGTTATCATAATAGTTCATACAATAGGCAACCCCCACCCCACCCCTTAAACCTAAACAAAATAAATTTGGATTGAACCAAAAAAACTTTGAAATATAAAAAGCAATACAAATTAAGTAGTATTTCACAATTTAAAAAGTTTAAGTAATTCGTAGTCAGCAAAAAGACACTAACTTTCTCATCCACTATCCACAAAGTCCAGTTGCTGTTGAAATTTAGGTTATGTATGATTGTTTTTATTCATATATTAAAATGGGTATATATAGATACAAATTGTTCTTTGTCACCCCTACTAGAAATACATAATTACATAATAGTCCTAATGTCAACACTTCCCCTCAAGGCGGTGAATAGATGTCTATCATGCCCAGCTTACCAATCATCGTGTGGAAGACCTTTACTGATACAGCCTTGGTGAGTACATCTGATAGCTGACTTCCAGACTTGACAAATGGAAAATATATAATCTTTTGATCTAACTTCTCCTTAATGAAGTGTAGATCTATTTCAACATACTTAGTGCGATCATGTTGAACGGGGTTCGGTACTATTTGAATTATGGCCTTGTTATCATAAAACAAGTTCATAGGCCCTGTGTATTCAATTCCAAGATCCTTCAAAACATATTTAATCCATAATAACTCACACAGGCCATTGGCCATCCCTCAAAAATTTGCTTCTGCACTAGACCTTACGACAACCTTTTACTTCTTACTTCTCCATGTAACAAGATTGCCTTCGACAAAAGTGAGATACCCCGCAGTTGATTTCCTAGTCAATTGATCTCCTGCCCAATCTGCATCTGTATAACCTTCGATGATAGTTTTCTCATTCTTTGGGAATAAAAGCCCTTTTTCTGGAGCTCTTTTCAATTATCACAAAATTCTATAGACAGCTTCCATATAATCTTCTATTAGATTTTGCATAAACTGACTCACAACACTTACAACATATGCAATGTCTGGCCTTGTATGAATCAGATAGATTAACTTCCCTACTAGACATTGATATCTGCCTACATCTTTTATTTTCTCCGCCCAAGAGTTCTCAAGTCTGTGGTTTGTCTCCATAGGTGTTTTAATTGGCTTGCACGCTAGCATCCTTGTCTCCATCAATAAGTCTAGTACATATTTTCTTAGAGAAAGGGAAATTCACTGTCTCGACCTTGATACTTCAATGCCTAGGAAATATTGCAATTGTCCTAGGTCTTTCATTTTAAATTTTGATGCCAAGAACTTCTAAAGTTGATCCATTTTATTAGAATCATTTCTTGTCAGGACCATATCATCAACATACATAATCAATGCAGTTACTTTTCCTTTGTTGTGTTTTATAAAGAGAGTGTGATTAGAGTTACTCTGTTTATAACGAACTGATGTCACTGCAGATGTGAGACGTCCAAACCATGCCCATGGTGATTGTTTTAAGCCGTATAATGCCTTTTTTATTTTGCATACCTTTTTTCTATAAGTGTGCTCCTTCATAGTTTTGGGTGGTAGCTCCATATAAACTCCTTCCTCTAAGTCACCATTTAAGAATGCATTTTTTATGTCAAATTGTCGCAACGACCAATCTTTATTTGCTGCAACTGATATGAGGATACATATAGTATTGAGTTTATCCACTAGTGTAAATGTTTCCCAATAGTCCACTCCATAATTCAGTGTGTATCCTTTTGCTACCAACCTAACCTTATACCTATCAATACTTCCATCTGCTTTAAGCTTTACAGAATACACCCATTTACACCTGATGGTCCTCTTTTCTTCAGGTAGTGAGTCTAGTTCCCAAGTTTGATTTTCTGCAAGGCTTTTATTTCTTCGTTCATTGCCTTCCTCCATTGTGATTCTGTTAATACTTCCTGCACACCACTAGGAATAGACACTTTGGATAATTGATTAACAGTTAGAGCATATGATGTTGATAATTTTTTGGTGGAGGTCTAATTACTAATGGGATACTTTGAATTGGCATTAAGATCAGGTTCATATTTTATTCTTGGTACACCCTTATTTTTTCTTGATAGAAAATGGAAAAGAGGAAGATAAGGGTCATTAGACTGAGGTACCTGAGGTATATGATCATGTAGAATATTCTGAGAGGACTTATTGGTTAATGGCATGGTTGTTGTTCTTTCTGGAATAATCTCTTCATTTTCTTAATTGTGGCATTGTGAATTTTATTTCCTTCTTCCCTGGTTCCTTCGTTGTCTTCATGTGAGACTACATCTTGTTCCAAGATACCAGTACATGCATTTAATATTTCCTCGTAAGCTTCTACTTCCAGGAACTCTGTTTCTCCCCCTAAAGCTACATTCATTTTAGTATTTTCTCTATCACTCTCCCCCAGAAGAGATGAGGGTGTTATTATGCCTTCATGATAAGGTTCTGACTCACAAAAAGATGCATCAAGAGCAACATATAATTTCTTATTTCGCGGGTCATAACACCTGTATCCTTTCTGAAATTCTGAATAGCCAACAAACACGCATCGTCTTGCACACGGATCTAACTTTCCTCGTAGAGCTTTTGAAATATGAGTGTAAATTATGCAACCAAACACCCTTGGCTCTAAGTTCAGCAGATGTGGAAGAGAACAAAGAGAATGGAGATTTTGCTGCAGATTCTTAAAATTAATGACTCGATATAGAACTCGATTAATAAGATAAGTTGCAGACTTAACCACTTCCCCCCAATAAATGTTTGGTATATTCATGCCAACGAGAGATGCACGAACAATCTCCATAATCTGTCTGTTCTTTTTTTCTGCTAGACCATTTTGTTGTGGTGTGTATGTGCAAGATGTTTGATGACTTACACCTTTTTGCCAAAGGTATTCATCAATGGTAGATTGCATAAATTCCATTGCATTGTCAGATTGCCAAACACGAATCTGTTATTGATATTGAGTATGTACCATATTATAAAAATCTTTGAACGCAATATACGCATCATTCTTCTTTTGAAGTAATGATATCCATGTCATTCTAGTACATTCATCTATGAAAGTAATAAAATAATGAGCTTGAGACAGAGATTCAACTTTTGCAGGGCCCCAGATATCAGAATGTATAACAGCAAAAGGCTCAGAACATTAATTCAAACTTGATAAATATGAAATACGATGATTTTTTGCTAATTCACAAATGTCACAATGAAAAACTGAGCTATCTAAATCTAAAAACAAATCTGGTTGAGTTTCTGAAATAACCAAATGAGATATGTCCAAGCCTCCTATGCGATAACCATATATGGTCGCGTGCCTTCTCAACCCCATGTGTGCGGAATGCATGACTAAATTTCTTCTCTCCACCTTTAGTTAATTCTAAAAAGTAGAGATTTCCTCACTTAATACCATAACCAATAGTCCCCCGAGTCAGAATGTCCTGAAAGATATAGAAAAAAGCCAAAAGGTTACAGTACAATTGAGAAAAAAGGTAATTTAGGTAACATATAGAATATTATGATCAAGAGAAGGTACAATTAAAATTGTGTCAAGTTTTAAAGTATCTGTTATAACAGTTGTTCCTTCTCCTATAACCGGAGAAGTACCTCCATTAGCAGTAGAAATAAAGGGTTGAGAAGATGGTTTTAATGATTGTAATTCATCTTGGTCCGTGGTCATGTGATCAGATGCTCCACTATCAATAATCCAAGTACTACTTGTAGAAGGTACAGTAATATTGACATTGCTATTACTAGTAATACCTGACTGTGTCATATTAACACGAGGTTCTATTTTACCATCATTGTTTGGCTGACTAATTCTTGATGTAGTTGTGGTTATAGCTCTGTTTGGAATGACTTTGCATGGTTTCTTCGAGAAATCCCACCAATCCAAATAGCCAATGATCTTGTAACATCATTGTTTTGAGTGTCCTGATTCACCATAATGTCTACAAGTAAGATTATTAGGCTTACCAAATGGCTGATTAGTTTGACCTTTAACAGGACTGGTACGATGGAAAGCTATGGCAGAACTCTCATGAATCAGCCGAGCACTTCTCATAGTCTGCCTTTGTTGAGCTTTTCTTGTGACATAAGCATATGTACTTTCAAGATCAAACTTTGTGTCCTTTCGTAGAATCTCTCCATGAACTAGATCAAATTATGCATCAAGTTCATTGAGAAATATGTGAACTCGCAGCCTTGCCATCATAGAGTGCATCTGAAGAATACCCTAAATTGATTCATCCTGCATATTTGTTCGGTGATCAATTTCCTAAAATATTTCAACCAATTCATTATAATACGTAGACAAGGGCCTTCCATTCTTTATAATGGTGAAGGATTTTTGATTAAGTTCAAACAATCGAGTCTCATCCGAACCATCATAGAATGTTTTGGCAACAACTTCTCAGATTTTCTTCGGCATTGAAAGTCTGATAAACTGTTGTATTAGGGTGGGACTCATCGAGTCAATCAACCAGCTCTTTACCTTATGATTCTTTGTAATCCATATTGCATAATTCGAGTCAGTTTGTTCGAGTTTTTTTATTTTGCCAGTAAGGTAGCCAACCTTGTTTCGAGCTCTGATATGTATCTCTATCAATTGAGACCATAGTGAGAAATTTGTTTCGTCAAGAATAACTCTTATTGGAAAAGGTGAGTTGTCTTGTTGAACTATAATTAAGGTAGGGTTTGCTACGGTTGAGTTCGTGGATTTGGTAGTGCTGCCAAAAGAAGGCGTAGAATCTCCCATCTTGGAAAAACTGGAATAAAACGACAATCTATGGCAATCTACTAGGTTTCTCTAATACCATGTAGAAATTTAGGTTATGTACGGTTGTTTTTATTTATCTATTTAAACGGGTATATATAGATACAAATATTTCTTTTTCACCCTACTAGAAATACATAATTACATAATAGTCCTAATGTCAACACTCGATGAGCGAGAATGTCAATTACACAAATCCTTCAAAATTAGAGCAGTAAAAATAAAATACCGCACAACCCCTCAAGCCAACAGATAGATAAAGAAAGAGAAAACAAGGGCTCACTAATTTTCGTTGCAGGGCAAAAATAATTCTAAATTGAGAGCACATGAAAAAATGGAGAAAATTAGTCCATATACCCTCCCAAGTTTTTAATTAAAAAAAGGGGACAAGTGAGTCCCATAATGTCCTAAATTTAAAAAAATTAAAGTTGCTTGAACAACTAAGATAGTTGTTTGACAACTGCATTAGTTGTCTCAACAACTTCGCACAGTTGTTGAACAACTTTGCACAATTGTCGAACAACTTTGGTAGTTATTGAATAACTTCGTAAAGTTGTCGAACAACTATCAAAGTTGTTCTACAACTTTGCAAAGTCTTTAGAACGAAAATATTTTTTTGTTCCTTTCACTTTATTCAATTTTTGCATATTTTTTATTTAAGAAAACACTCTATTGCTTTTGAAAACTCACCAAGAGTTTCAATTATACTCAAATCATCAAATTATATCTTATGGGGATAACAAAAAGTTTTCCAGAAACTTTATATGCTTCAGGCATTTTGAATCCTTTAGGGATTTTCATATGGATGTTTGTCAAGTAACAATATCCAACATGTCAAGTGTGACATCTTCAAGTGTCTAGACTGCAAATCAAATAAGTTTTACGCTTACCAAAATGCATCCTTTCAGGTCACTTGATAAATGTTTCTACGTCAGCATACTTAAATTAACATAGAAATTAGATCCTCATAATCTTTTACGATATTGCGCCAATGTTGTATCAAAGATATCATCGACGATTTCTTATTTTGTATCGGTTCACAATGCGACATAATATTTTGAGATCTCATCACTTCATTATTTTCAGGTACCTAAACCTTTCATAAGGTTTCACAAAGTGTTATGTCATAGGCTCTTCAAGAGCACATTGCCTTCTTATCAAGATTATTTGCTCCTTATCCTTTTCAAGGATTATTTCATTTGGAATCGATTGGTCTTTCATGCCTTATGCATGCATAGACTTTATCCTTTAAGAATATAAAATAGGAGCACTTGCATCTAAATATGAGATGCTTTCGACATTTGACTTGAAATATCTTTTGAATGAGGATCTGATGATAATTCCTAACATATTTCATAGCTGCTTATAATCTCCCCCTTAGGAAAACTAACATACATCCTCCATCCTCTTTGAGGAATCCATCTTTGTGCATCATGGTATATTCATTAATCGTATAACGCACATCAAAACTATTAGATGAAATAGTTGGTTCATGACCTTGAACCAATTAAGGGGGAAGAAATAATCATAATTTATTGGTCTAATGCATACAAGTATTATTGTATGCAACATATCATATTTTAGACCAACACATGAAGCTTTGGTCTCATTAGCGATGGTTTAGCTATTTATCGAAGGTATTCAATGCTAAACCATCATCATCAAGATAACTTTCTTGATTGCATAATCTGAAAATTATGTTCTTAACTCAATTTTATTGAGCAAGCAACTTGATGAATGTTCAATTGCAGGTTGACAATGAATGTACATGTGATCATTTTATTGATGTATCTTTTCAACATATCACATGATAGGTGAATGGGCCCATATTCACCTTTTATATTTTCTAGATTTAAGGAATTCAATCCTAACATTATTTGGTCCAACCAACTTATCATGAGAACAAGCAACAAATAATTCTCGAAGAATCTTCTAGTTCTTCAATACATGTCTAATATTAAATATGCACATCTTCGAGATGTCACAATCGTTCATCTCAATTTATGAACTTTTATTCTAATAAACTCCAAATTTACCATGACATGTACTTTTTTCTTTAGTAAATTTCAGATTTACTATTACATGAATAAATTTCAGATTTACTATTTTAGAAGTAGATTTCAAAATAACCCTTCTCAGTTATTCTGCCTCATTCGGAGGTGAGTTGTGATACCATCACAATCAAGTGCATGTTTGCATTAATAAGCTTCTCATTCCCCATGAATGAAATATAAGCATGCTTTAAGCGTATCAAATTATGATAGCTACCACAAAAGAAAATTGAGGCATACATATGATTTGTTGCTATCACATTCAATTCAGGGAATAGAGCATATCAATGAGATATATTTCATGGTTTTTCATCAAATACCCATTATTTGCCTTAGCCATCATAATGTCATCAATACATGCATTGAGATCCAATCTCAACGTATTATCCATATAAAGACGTCTTAGGCATAAATTGATGGGACTTGAACCCAACATATTATCATCCCTTTTGATAATATTGTTCTTGAGGAATAAATCTAAAATATAAATGGTTTCAAACCAAATATTTTTCCTCAAATTCAATAATAATTATATTAGTAGTAGCAAAAGAAAGATAACATAAGGAATTACTAACCTTAAAATCCTTCAGATTTATAATCTCACCTTGTTTGACAGAGTCTTGTACTGATAACGTGTTATAAAATATAAAAGCAAGAACAAGAAAATAATAGAGAGAGAAGGGAAACTTCTTTATTTCTAATGAGAGATCATAAGATTGAGAATACAATGAACAAAACCCCTTTATTTATAGGGAAAAATACTCCTAGTTTATGATAAAAGTCAGATACTTCAAATCTTGATAGATATCATATTTCAGACCAACATATGAAACTTTTTTCTCATTATTGATGGTTTAGCTATTTATCGAAGGTATTCAATGCCAAACCATCATCATCAAGATAACTTTCTTGATTGCACAATCTGAAAATTATGTTCTTAACTCAATTTTATTAAGCAAGCAACTTGATGAATGTCTGATTGCAGGTTGACAATGAATGTACATGTGATCATCTTATTGATGTATCTTTTCAACATATCACACGATAGGTGAACAGGCCCATATTCACCTTTTATATTTTTCAGATTTAAGGAATTCAATCCCAACATTAGTTGGTCCAACCAACTTATCATGAGAACAAGTGACATAAATAATTCTCGAAGAATCTTCTAGTTTTTCAATACATGTCTAATATTAAATATGCACATCTTCGAGATGTCACAATCGTTCATATCATTTATGAACTTTTATTATAGTAAACTCCAAGTTTACCGTGACATGTACTTTTTACTTTAATAAATTTCAGATTTACTATTTTAGAAGTAGATTTCAAAATAACTCTTGTCATTTATTCTGCCTTATTCGGAGGTGAGTTGTGATACCATCACAATCAAGTGCACGTTTGCATTAATAAGCTTTTCATTCCCCATGAGTGAAATATAAGTATGCATTAAGCATATTAAATTATGATAGCTACTACAAAAGAAAATTGAGGCATACATATGATTTATTGATACCACATTCAATTCAGGAAATAGAGCATATCAATGGGATATATTTCATGGCTTTTCATCAAATACCCATTATTTACCTTAGCCATCATAATGTCATCAATACATGCATTGAGATCCAATCTCAACGTATTATCCATATAAAGGCGTCTTAGGCATAATTGATGGGACTTGAACTCAACATATTATCATCCCTTTTGATAATATTGTTCTTGAGGAATAAATCTAAAATATAAATGATTTCAAACCAATTATTTTTTCTCAAATCCAATAATAATTATATTAGTAGTAGCAAAAGAAAGATAACATAAGGAATTACTAACCTTAAAATCCTTCAGATTTATAATCTCACCTTGTTTGACAGAGTCTTGTACTGATAACGTGGTATAAAATATAAAAATAAGAACAAGAAAATAAATAGAGAGAGAAGAAGAGAAACTTCTTTATTTTTTTATGAGAGATCATAAGATTGAGAATACAATGAACAAAACCCTTTTATTTATAGGAAAAAATACTCTTAGTTTCTGACTAAAAGTCAGATACTTCAAATCTTGATAGATATTAACTAAATCTTATTAGATCTTGATAGACATTCACTATAATCTAAATATATTTATAACAAGTTAAAAGATATAAATATGAAGTTGTTATTCATCATAAAAATTATTTATGTAATTTACTTTATTAATCAAAGATAATTTTATCAAAAAAATATTAGTTAATAGATAAATACTATTTTTTTTTTATTTGAGACTAAAATTTAAAAATCAAAATGGATGTATTGTTGAGATTTACCCGATATTAGAAGTGTGAGTTAGAGATCAGGTTTCAATGTGTCAGTTTTATGTCATCTAAATCCTATTTAAGGGCATTTTAGACTTTTAAACACTAACTAAAGCTGCGTGCCCTATAAACGGCAAGTGAGTTTCCCACGTTTGCCCACCTCATTGTCCTCTTCGTCTCTCTCAATCTCCATCCTTTCCCTTTAATGAATTAGTATCAAAAGATTTGAGAAGCAAAGGTCAAAGGTGAAATGCTCACCGGAGATTGTAAAATAAATGAATGAAACCAAGGAACAGCGAAAATTCAAGATAGTTACAACCGCAAGTGGCTTATGAGGGGGCAATTTGGTGCTCAATTTGATGGTAAACATCATATTCATTTTTCTATAAATACGTTGCAGAGTAATTGATATGAGGATTACAGCTCTTTGGATCTACTTGATTAGGAATTTTTTCAAGTTGCAGGTTAGCTCCTTGTTCAATCTTTGGCCAAATCTGCTCTTTTTTTCCTTATACATGAGTGCAGTGATCTTTCATCTGAAATTTAAAAGTTATTTTCAGCGGTGCTTCTCTTTTCTCGGAAAAATTATGTCTTTATTTATAGAAAAAGTTGAACAAGTTGAATACAATATACAATCCCTCTGTTTACATCAACAAATTTTATTTTATCAAATTCTTGTGAAATAGGGACTTTCCAGCAAGTTGCAATTGATTTCACGTTTTTAAGAATTAGTACTAACGGAGTACAGATTGAAATTGCCTTTATTTTCATTTTCAGGAGTATTGATTGAAGAAAGGTTCTAGAATCATCTTTAAGAGAAGGGTGATTGTTGTGAAACAGGAAACTAACAAGAAAGAGATCAATGACAAAATTTATAGGGGTAATTGGCCTGTATGACTATTTTTTCTATCATGTTCTCATTGTCTTTGAATACCTGATATGAATACTTTTTTTGGTAAAGTGTTATTCAGCGTCGATCTACAAAAGCCTTAAAAAAGTTTCTTTGCAAAAGGCGTATTCTAATTGAAATACTTTACACATCTCTACTCTACTCTCTATCGGTAATAAATCTTATGGCAGTTTATGTCAAATGTTTATTTGAGATCAGATCACTCACAACTTTCTACATATCCATTCTTACTGTTATGCTGCTGAACTTGAACTTCATGAAGATTTAACTTTAAATTCGACTGCTCTTTCATTTGTTCATGCAGTCATCAATCTTGAACTTGTTAAACTTTTATGCCAATATTTCTAATATTGTAACAATCTAGTAATGTAGCATGCTATGCTTTGATATCTATGCTTCTTTTTCTTTTGAAGAGACAATATACCACTTAAAATCAATACTAATTATTAGTATCTTTTCAGGTACCACATTTCCTCGAAAATGAAACGAGCTAGCGCATAATCTAGCTAAGATGGATTTTTTGAATTCTGCCTTTCCAAGTTGGGTTGTAACTGATGCACTGGCTTCTTTCACATATTGAGACGTATTATGAGTTAATATGATGCAACTATTTGCATGATGATGTATGTGCTTAGATTATTAATCATTAGTCAACTCAATGTTTTATTGTGCTTTCTTGTGGTCTCTTCTATGGTTATTAACAACCAATATAACAAGCAAAATTATGATCATCTTATCAGCTTATGTAAGTGTTGTAGCCTGGACAAAATGATTCTACCAGTCATCATTTGATATTTTTCTTCTTGTTTTTTTAATATGTAGGTAACAACTTTATTAGATGATTGAAAGTTTCTTGATATTTTTTTGGTAGAACGAAACATGTTGTGTTGGCTACTGTATTTGGATCTAGGCTTGAAGCTCATCAGTGTGGATCGTACTTTTGCTGGAAAGCACTACATGGACTTGTCTGCAAAGCCTTTCTTCAATGGGTTTGTTGAATACATTATTTCTGGTCCTGTTGTTGTGATGGTATGGGCGAGCAAGGGTGTAGTTACTACTGGTAGGAAGATAATTGGAGCAACAAATCCATTGGAGTGTGCTGCTGGTACCATCCGTGGTGATTATGCGATTGACATTGGAAGGTAAAACATTTTACATCCATTTTACTGGTTGCGTCTCTAGCATCCAGTTTCTCTCAAGCCAACGTACCAATAGTTAGGACTAATTATGTGTTCCAAAACACTTAACCCCAAGTTAAAACTTTTTGTAACTTATCTGTTCAATCATGTAACTTATAATACACCTAGCACAAAGTTAAGTTGAAATTGTTTGTGCCAATTGAGTTCCGAGCTAAGTTTTCTCTGTGACTTTTGTGTCAGCTTCAGTAGATTACGCTCATTTTTTCCCAAGATTCTAAGATTAAGTAGCTTCATAGGAAAGGTAAGTCAAGAGTATGTTTCATCTGTTACTTCTATGGAGATTTATTCTTTAAAATTTTCTTCCCCTTTACATTTTAGTAGCTTCATTTAAAAAGTACATGCCTCTTATTTTCAGATTTCATTATCCTTTCCGCCAACAAAAACAGGTTTCGAACCAAAAAAAGGCCCGTGAATTATTTAATTCAAGAAAAGAGCCGTAACCAGTTTCAAGATGCATAAATATAAACATATGTTGTTGCGAGACTGTGTTCAGAAAGGTATGTGACATTCCATTTTGAGGTGGTGCAATCGTTTAGGAAAACCTATTTACCAATATCACCAAAATATATAAAACATTACACTGGTTATGTATATTATGTGTGCATCTATTTTAATTTATCAAAGACTCAATCAAAAAGGAGAGTACACACATCACAATGGTTGCATTTACATTCTATCAATATGTGCTTAGTACATCTATAGCTAGATTACTTTTAATATATTTTGTTTATTTTTCTTTATAGTAAATGAACTCGACAAGAACTATATTAGTGAGTCATGCTTGCATTTATTTATTTGGATAGAGCACTGACACACTATTATACCCTGGTGTGGTGTTGTTGTTGTAGTAGTAGTAGTATGGACTAACACTCTACCATTTTACAGGTGTTTTTTTCTAGAGGCACTTAGGAGCTAATTAAGAGGGGGTGTCACCTTTTCTGATATTGTTGTTGATATGTAAATAGTTGGTACACACATGTATGATATTTTCATGGATGTAAAATCTATATCAGGTGGCAATTATAAACATCCTCTGTTCCAAAGTATATGTAAATACTATCTTAACAATAATGAATTTCTCTTTTCTGCTATTCTATGCTTAAAACATAGCATAGGATCTTCAGTTTTGTATAATATTGGGCCCGTGCACGAGCTAACATCATCTAGTTTACTTAGATATGTAAGACTTCCTATTTAAAATTACTAAAAATTACACAAATACAAAACTTATGTTTCTAATATTACAAAAAATTTCAACTCCCTAAACATATTACAAAAATTTCAACATATACACAGAATGCTATGTATATGTCGCTTTGTTATATATATTAATAGGGAGAGAGAGTAAAGTAATTAAAAAAGTGGGAGAGAGTGTAATTAATTCCAATTAGATTGGTATTTATATTATTTATACTGAAAATTAACATCATCTAGTTTAGATATCTAAGACTTCCTATTTAAAATTGTCATAGTAACGTGTATTATAACGACGTAGTTATGAGAAAGTAAGTTAATGTTAACAAAATGTTAAATAAAATTATTTAATTATATACGAATATTGATATGAAATAATTGAACAATTATAATAGCGTTCATCAAATAGGAGTCAAATTAATTATTTTTACCATAATATGAAATAATATTAAATAATTAAATAATTAGCAAAACAATCTTTTGTTGTAAAATGATAATTTTTGTAAAAAGTCAAGTGGCTAGTTATCAAGATGTCACTTGGCTTAATTTTAGACTAACTATTCTCTTTTATTATAATATAGATTTGAAATAATATTAATTGTTTTTTACCATAATATGAAATGATACTAAATAATTAAATAATCAGTGAAATAGTCTTTCATTGTAAAATGATAGCTTTATATTGTAAAATGTCAAGTGGCTAGTAATCAAGATGCCACTTGGCTTAATTTGGACTAACTATTCTCCTTTAATATAATATAGATATTAAATAATATTAATTATTTTTTGTCACTACCTAAATCAGGGTCTGACCGTGACAGACATCTCAAGTACGTCGAGGATAGGAGACCACTCTCTTTGCCTAGCCAAACAAAATATAATACAACTAGAAGCGGATGAATTCCAAACATATAACAAAATAGTTAAGCAACTAGCTCAAAAAGAAATCTAAGAACTTTAACATTCATCCCAATCCGCAGTAATCCATAAGCTTATAAGAAACCAACATTAATTTATGTCAGAACATGTCGCTGACGATAGCCAAAAAAAAAAGTAAAAGATAGTCTATGATATAGTGAAACCAAAATATGAGAGTCTTTCGAAGAATGGAAGCTCACCGCTTTAAGCTGACTCACGAGCGATCCAGGGATCACCTAATACTGCGTAGAAAAAGCAGAAGTTTCTTTGTTCCTTGTATTGAATGAGGATACAACGTCCGGAGACGGTTAGCAGAGTGAGCGCTAGCATGTAACTTAGTGAAGGGATAAAATAATGTCATGATCATGTCAATCCAAAAT
>NC_061118.1:72113997-72266390 GCF_002878395.1 Capsicum annuum | reverse complement strand
TATCTATATATATATATATATATATATATATATATATATATATATATAAAACATTTCAGAATAGTGAACAAGGTTTAGCATGAAAGTAAAATATTAGCCTATATTGTGTAGCTCAAACCGTCATTCATACCCATGGGCTAAATGAGTCTAGCTCCCCCTGCTAGTTGGGTCTATCTCCCTCCCTGTTGGTTGGGTCCTAGTGCATGTTAGCCGCACGAATCAGAGAAATCTGAGGAAGGACCAAAGTCATCAATACTACAACCATTCCAAAATGTATGCATGTATGTAATGTGTGAACTATGAACACGATTATAAAGATCACCCCCACATCGAAAAACGTGATTTTCTGTATCAATTCTTCGAACCTCCACCTTCACAGCTCAGCTACACAACCCCTTTTAAGCCCAATTGAAATAAGTTTCACATAATCTGTCCATTTAATCAAGGAATTATCCATTAAGGCATCAACCACAGGTATCGTCATACCATTACGCTTTCAAGCTTATAATTATGCCATACCAATTTCATCAACTTGGGGGAATGCCACGAACACCTTTGTTCATTAAATCAAGTTTAAAATAAAAAGGATGACCAACAATGCCTTCAAAACTCATTTTATTCGTTTAACCATTACTCTAATGCAATAGTTTAGGGAAATAAGCCAAATCATGTGATTAACCATATTTCAAATCCAATTATGTAATTGTGTTGAGAGAAAATAATTTCCAACCTAAATTTCAAAACTAAAATCATCAATTTGGGGGAATACCTCGACCCCATCCTATTCACATACCCATGCACCCTAACGGGTTTTAAAATACGTAAATAAAATATGACACTTGCATTAAAATCATGGAAAATCAAATCAAGTAACAGTTCTTTCAAAAACCTCAACCCAAATAAAAATTCATATTCAAATCCACATGAGTAACCATTTAAACACATGCTTTAGGTAAAATAAGTTTAATGGGAGAGGTACATGCCTGAAAGTATAACAATTATGGAATAAAATCACCACTTGAAAGCACTAAATGATCAACCCGAGAAATTCTAGCTTGTTCTTGACTTAGGGATTTGAGAGAGTTTAAGAGTGTGTTTGATTATGTTTTGGATGATAATGAGGCCCCAAAAAAGTTTTAAGGTCATGAGTCATAATTAGGAAAATGAAAAAATGACCAAAGTACTCTTAATGAAACACTAAAAATTTGTCGTCCAGTAGTTTCGGATCACTTTACGACTCATAAAGACTGACTACGAGTCGTGTCCTAGACTTAGTCTGAATAGTGTCCTAAGGTATCCCCACAGTTGACCCTAAGAGTCGTACCATACGACTTGTAGTCCCTCACTAAGACTCATAGGGTTCAGTCGTAGTCACAACAGAAACAAGAGACCACTATAATGGTGAGACTACAAGTCTCACATTACAGCTCATAATGTTTCACTATGACTCATATCGTCTTAATCGTACCCAGAATAGAAACGTTGATACCTACATTGGTCACCCTACGATTGGGGCACTACGACTGGTATAGAGTCTTCACGACTCATTAGGTAAGTCGTAGCTTAGATAGTAAGCTTAAATATCGAAATTTGTTACATTTTTACCACAATACGATATAATATTAAATAGTTAAATAATCAACAAAATGGTCTTTTATTGTAAAATGATAGTTTTTTGTTGTAAAATGTCAAGTGGCTTGTTATCAAGATGTCACTTGACTTAATTTTTGACTAACTATACTCCTTTATTATACATAAAACATGAATTAAATAATCAACAAAATCTGAAATAAAATTATTTAATTATATACTAATTTCAATATAAAATAATTGAACAATTATAATAGTATTCTTTCAAAAAAGTCAAACTTAATTATTTTTTATATGTCTTTTGGTTGCCAATCAATTATTCACTCCTTTATAAAACTAGTTGGCTAATGTTAATCCTTAAAAATTCTAAGTTATGTATAGTTCTATTATTTAATTAAAATATTTATTTGTTTGATTGATAAATTCTAAGTTAGACATATATTATTATTTAGATTGACGAAATTTGTATAACAATATTTTAAGTTGTTCAAACTTTTGTGACTTTGATAGTTAATTATATTCTTAAAATAATATAAATTTTTAATTATTGTGATTTATAATTTTTTTCTTCTATTCTACTAATTATAAGTGACATAGTAAAATTATTATAAAAAATACTTATGATTTTTTTTTTAAGTGGTGTCATATAAGACGTCAAGTTAATTTAAAACATCAAAAATTAATTTATCATTTTATGTCTATTTTATCTTTTTTTTTTTATAAAATATTTTATTTTTTTGGGTACTTAAATGACTTATAATAATTAATTATAGGTGATATAGTAAAATCACGGTTGAAGTAGCTGAAACAGTCATGTCATAAATATCTATTTTAATTTTTTTTATTAAATATTATTAATTTCTTAATACGTAAATGACTTATAATAACTAATTAAGGTAATATAGTAAAATTATGGTTGAAGTATCTGAATCAGGCATGTCGACCATGAGCAGCCTGCTTCAACTGTTTATTTTCACTTGTTATTTAGGATAAATAATGTGAAACTTAAAATAGAAATTAATTAGCATTTACACAAAAATAAATATATCATAATTATATTTGCTTAGATATCTTAGACTTCCTATTTAAAATTGTCATCGTAATGTGTGTTATACCCACGCCACAAGTTATGTGAAAGTAAGTAAATGTTAATAGATTTGGAGCAGAATAAGCAACGTAATTTTACCAAAATATGAAATAAGATTATTTTATTATATATTAATCTCAATATGAAATAATTGAATAATTATAGGAGTGTTCATCTAATAGGAGTCAAATTTAATTATTTTTACCATAATTTAAAATAATATTAATTATTTTGACCATAATATGAAATAATATTAAATAATTAATAATCAACAAAATAGTCTTTTGTTGTAAAATGATAGTTTTTTTTATTGTAAAATGTCAAGTGGCTAGTTATCAAGATGACACTTGACTTAATTTTAGACTAACTATTCTCTCCATTATTATAATATAGATATCGAATAATATTAATTCTTTTACCATAAAATGAAATAACATTAAATAATTAAATAATCCATAGAATAGTGTTTTGGTGTAAAATAATAATTTTTTATTATAAAATATCAAGTGACTAGTTATCAAGATGCCACTTGGCTTAGTTTTAGATTAACCATTTCCTTTCCTATAGATATGAAATAATATTATATAATTAAATAATGAATAAATTAGTCTTTTGTTGTAAAATGTTTGGTTTTTGTAGTAAAATGTTAAGTAACTAGTTGTCAAGATGTCACTTGCTTAATTTTATTCTAACTATTCTCCTTTATTATATATATAGATATGAAATAATATTAATTTTTTTACCACAATATAAAATAATATTAAATAATTAAATAATGAACAAAATAGTCTTTTGTCATTAAATGATAACTTTTTGTTGAAAAATGTCAAGTGACTAGTTATCAACATGCCACTGAGCTTAACTTTGGACTAACTACTTTGCTTTATTATATATATAAATATGAGATAATATTAAATAATTAAATAATCAACAAAATAGTCGGTAAGAAAACCTAGTTTGCCGTTAATGTTGATTGTTAATCTCACTGAAATGGCTAATATGATCACTGGTCAGCCAACTTGCCAGTCCTCTCTTGATAATAATAGCGGCAATTACCCTTCATTGCCTACACAACCTATGGTGCCAGAAGATTTGCGAACCCCTTAATCACTTTTGAACTAACCTTCTAAAGCCCAAAAATAATATTAATGTTAGTAATAACTTGAGTCATGAGATAGAACCTATTCCTATTAAGAAGACACAACCTATTCCTATTAAGAAGACATAGTTTATTAATGGAATTCCTAGGGTTAGGTGGACTAAGGAGGAGGTTGATTGGAGGATTGAACTATACAGTCATTGAGAAGTTCTCATATGGATGATCGGACTTGGAGGATTTTAGACTGCAACTCCCTAGGAAGCTCAATGTAAGAGGTGGATGAAACATTGATTTATTGAGAAATCATCACATTTTTATGTGATGTCAAAAATTGTCTATTAAATTAAAGAAAAGAATGAGTAATTATATCAGATGATACCATTAATATATAATGCTAAGTTCAATACTAAGGAGAAAACAACACATGCAATGGCCTGGATCTCTTTCCCTGATCTTAAACCAACACACTTTGTGAAAGAATATCTATTCTTACTAGCTTTTACAGTTGACAAACCTATTCACATAGATATGGCTACTGTGAGCAAGACAAGACCAAGTTGTGCTAGGGTTAAGATGCATATGGATATAATGGATGATCTTCCTAAATATGTAGAGATGGAGATTATGAATTCAATAACAGAGGAAGCAAGAGTGGAGAAGGTGAAAAATCAATATGATTTCTTACTCAAGTATTATACAAGATGTACGCTTCAGGCACATAATGTCCAAGAATGTTGAATTCTCCATTTGGAATTAAACCAAGTGTATAGAGATAGTGACGAGAAAGATAATTATTGACACAGTAATTGTAACACCCCATATTTTTGCCTTTAAAAATTTCTAAATTTTGAGCTCACTGCCCAGGGTACGACTATGGTAATGAGTCATGAAGACTCTATACGAGTCGTATAGTGTCAATAGTAGCCTCTCCAGAGTAGTTGCCAAAGTTTTTATCCTGAGTACGATTAAGACCATGCGAATCATGGTGAGACACTACGATTCGTAGTATGGGAATCGTAGTTTCACCAGTGTAGTGGTCCCTTTTTTTATTATTGACTACGACTAGTACCCTACAAGTCATAAGGTCTGGTCATGAGTCACACCCAATGACTCGTGACCAAACTAGTAAAAGTGCCTTGAGTTACTTTCAAGACCACAAGTCATGGTGATGACTCGTAACGTGTCCTTACGAGACGTAAGGTGACCCATTGTCATAGGCAACAGTTTTCTGCATTTTATTTAAAGGCACTTTGGTCATTTTCCTCTTTTCTCAATTAAAAACCACGACCTCAAAACCCTTTTTGGGACCTCATTATTATCTAAAAACATAATCAAACATATTTCTCTCTTCTCTTAAAATTCTTAAGCAAGAACACCTAGGGTTTTATAAGGATTGGTCATCGAGGGCTCAAGGGGTGATTTTTTCTCCATAACTCTTGATATATCAGACATGTATCTCCCTCCAAAAACTTGTTTTAGTTAAAAACATATCGTTAAATTGTTATTCATATGATTGATTGATGGTTTTGGAAATTGGGTTGAGGGTCCTTCAATGTTACTGATAGAATTGCTTTACCAATGACGTTTTTAAATCATTCATGTTTTAAAACATAATTTTTTAAACTAATTGGGTGCATGGGTATGAGAATCGGAATGGGGGGTCTTGGATTTCCCAAATTGATTAAACTTATAGGGTCATGGATTCCCCTGAATAAATTGATATGGAATTGAAATTGATAATAACCTCAACCTAACCTTATGAAATTGGCTTTGAAATATGAGTATACATATTGTAATCACTTTTGAAACTATCTCACTACATAAAAGGCTAATAGAACATATACGATTTTAAATTGAACCTTGGGAGCCATGGATTCCCCAAAGTTAATAGATATTTAACATTGAACCTCGGGGGTCGTGGATTTTTCCATGTGGATGAATGATTGGAGCTTGTGGGGTCATGGATTCCCCAAGTGATGATAATTGGAATGACATGTTGATAATAGTTTGTAAGCGTAGCTGGTATAATGATACCAATAGGTTATGCCTTAATGGATGATTATTGGTTCAATGAATGAGAATATGTAAATGTTTTAATTAAGATTAAAGGGGGTTGTGTAGCTGAGCTGTGAAAATAGAGGTCCTGAGGGACTGAGACTGGAAACTCACATTTGCTGACGTGAGGGTTGGTCTTGATAACCGTGTTCTTGTGTCATACTATAAATATATGTATCATGGATAGCGTAGGGCTGTAGATTCTCTGGCCTTCTATGATATCTCTAGTTCGTGCGGCTAACACGCACTGGGGCCCATCTAACATGGGGGCTGGACCCATATAGCCTGTGGATTTTTTATGATGGTTTGAGCTACACAGTCCAGGATAATGTTTTAACTCTCATGCTAAGCCTTGTTCTCTATCCCACCATATTGCATATATATACATATATATATATGATTGTGTCCACATGTGTAACACCCTGGATTTTGGTCCTTGGAAAATTCCTTGATTTTGGGCTTACTATCCAACCTACGACTTACCTTATGAGTCATAAGGTCACAATATGGGTTGCAGGACCCCAATCATAGAGTGACCAGTGAGGTTGACCTAGGTGTCTGTCCTGAGTATGACTAGACTCAACTACTCGTATGGACTCTAAACAAGTCATATAGTGCTTCTCGTAGCCAAACGAATGTAGTATCCAAATGTTTTTATCTTGACAACGACCTAGACCCTACGAGTCATAAGGTCCGACTATGAGTCATAGTGTGTGATTCATAGGATCAATAATGAGGGGTCCTTAAGCTATTGTTTAGACTATGAGTCATGGAGGCGACTCGTGGACGGACGTCACGAGTCGTAAGGTGACCCGTGAGAACTAAATGACTTTTTCTGCACTTTTAAGTGGGGGTATTCTTGTTATTTCCCTCTCTCCCCACTAAAGACCCACGACTATAAAAAATGTTTGGACCCTATTCTTAACACTTAACCATCAAATACAGTCTTATAAACACTCTCAAATCCCTAAGTTAAGAACACTAGGGCTTCTCAAGGAATTTGCAATTATAGAATCCAAGGGTTGATTTCTCTCCATAATTCTTGATATCTCAGGAATGTTTCTCTTCCCAAAGTTTATTTTTTTAAAATAATGTATTTACAATTATTATTCATGTGATTAAATTGTGGTTTATGAATGTGGGTTGAGGGTTTTATAGCCTTGAATGAATTGTCTTTCTCATGGTTTCTATGAATGATTCATGGTTTGAATAGATGGTTTTTGACTATTTGGGGTACATGGGTGTGGTTAATTGTAATAGGGGTCATGGATTCCCCAAACTGAAGGTTTTGAATAGTGTAATTGGTATAACCTTAACCCAATCTTATGAAACTTGTTTGAATATGAAGGTATGCACATTGAACTACTTTTGGAACCATTGTATGATATAAAGAGGTTATTGAAACATAATGGTTTTGATTTAATGAACAAAGTGGGACATTCCCCTAAGTTAATGGAATTGTAATGACATGAAATATTACCTTTTAAGTGTAGTTTGTGTAATGATACCAATAGTATATGCCTGATGTGTAACATGGTTCAATGAATGAGAATGTGTGAATGTTTTAATTGGTCTTAAAGGGGGTTGTGTAACTGGGCCGTGAAAGTGGAGGTCCCGAGGGACCACTAATGGAAACTGCGTTTTCCAGTACAGGTGTCGAAATAGCTAATTGTTCGAGTCACCCTTATTAAATGATCGGGTGTTTATGTTACCCTTAATATATGAATGGGATGTTTGAGTTCCCTGTGCATGTATATATTTGATTATTCTCTAGTTCATGCATCTACACACTAGGCCCCGACTAGGGGGTGAGAGCTGCGGACCATATATCCCGTGGGTGCCTTTTTATGATGGTTAATCTACATAGTCCTGGATAATATTTTATAATTCATGATAAACTTTGTTCCCTATCTTAGCATGTTATATATATGTATGGAAATACAATGTGTGCATGTGTAGATTTTATAGTGGTTTTTGACTTGGCATTACTTTATCCCCTTCCCTGAGTTATATGCTGGTGCTCACCCCGCTAATTATCTCCAAATGCTGTATTCCCATGCCATGCAGGAATTGGAGGCACTTCTACTTTTCCTGCACAGTGATAGGATTTTTGGATTGTCAGTAGTCAGCCTTGAAGTGGTGAGCTTTCATTATCCAAAAGGGTTATCATTTTAAAGTCTTGTTTTCTTTATCTCTTAGACTACCTCTATTGGACTCTTTTGGCTATCTTCGGGGCCATTTCTAGACATAGATTGGTTTTTTCTGTTTAGATGCTTTGTGTATTACTGTGGATTGGGATGTTGTTAAGATTCTTTAATTCTTTTCTAAGTTGCCTTTCTTGTTATATGTTCGAAACTCAATTTATATTTTTATATGTTCAAAATTTATTTGCTGCTAGCTATAAATAGGCAAAGGGGGTGGTCTCTGGTCCTCAGCAGACTTGAGATACTCGTCACGACCAGTCCCTGGTTCAAGTCATGACAAACTTGGTATCAGATCCCTAGGTTCATGTTCAATTGGGTATCCACAACGCCGGGTCAAGTAGAGTCTCTTTTATGGGTGTGGAGCGCACCACACTTATAATGGAGAGGCTACGAGTCATTTAGGAATGTTTCCCTTTATTGTGTTCTACTTTTGGGCTGTAGAGTCTAGGATGTTGAAATCTCCTCTAATTCCCATCTGTTCACATTTCAGATCATGCTCCAAGAAGATTTGATGCTCGTGGAAACTTCTCACTCTCACCTAAGGATAATGTGGATGGAACTCATCCTGCTTATGGGGTACATACTCAGTCTAGGGTTCATCGGTTCCCTCTAGTCCACCTTGAACTCCTCAGGGTGATGTCTCAAATGATGAGTTTTGCCAGTCGATCCATTTGCTTACTATGTTGGTGGCCTCCCAGTTGTGCCAGTCTAAGTATGTTGCTACTTCCACTCCTTATTCTAAGGCCACAAGGGTTGGCCAGTTCATGAGGTTGAGTCCTCCGACTTTTACTGGCTTCAACATTAAGAAGGATCCTCAAGGGTTCATAGATGAGATGGAAAAGATCTTCCGAGTGATGCATGCTTCTAACTCTGAGAGTGTGGAGTTGTCATAAACAATACAAGGGCTTGGCCTTGATGGGAATCTTAAGTCCCACGAGGATCGGAGATCATCCTCTACACCTAACCAACCACACACCACACTCCAAGGTTGGATGGATTCCGAACATATAACAAGATAGCGAGTAATAGCCTAAGAATGTTTTTTAAATGCATATCCATAACCAACCACCGACAACCGGCCAAATGACAGACCAATACCGTCTAATAGCCACAGTAGTCAAAATAAAGTCTTCTAAACAGTGATTCAAAAACTGAATATCAATAATATGTCGAGACATGGCCCCGACAATAGGCAAAAATAAGTCTAAGACATAAAGGGAACAAAACATGAAATGTAGATTACTGATGTATGGAAGCTCACCACTTCAATGTTAACTCACGAGCTGACCCCGAATCCTAATTACTGAGAGGAAGAGTAGAAGTATGGCTAATTCTTGCATCGCGTGGGGATACAACATTCAAAGATGGTTAGTAGGGTGAACACTAGCATGTAACTCAGGGATAAAGATAAAATAATGCAGTCAATTCAAACCAAGTCAACCAATGCACAATAACCATATGCATATATATATATATATATATATTATGTCGGGATAGGGAACAAGATTCAACATGCACTTTAAAACCTTAACCTAGATTGTGTATGTAACGCCCCAAAATCTCATTCTGAGACGTCATATGGTGCTTAAGGATACACGTAGACCCAAGCTAACCCTTTGAGCCTGATAATACTTCTAACACTTACTTTAGAATAAATAAACTAAGCAATAATATCATATCATATCAAGTCTGAACTAAAATAACTGAAAAGAACATAATCTGAATATCAAAATACTGAAGAGTCTAACACGCAATTGATAGTCTGACAAGCCTCTACTTGCTAAATAACTAGAGAGTCATTGGGACAGACCCCCAACTGACTCAAACTGAAGATAATACTCTAAACACTACGAAAGAGGAAAAAAAAGCTACAGAACAGGTCCTCAAACCATGAGGACTCACCAAAGATAAGAATATAGACGAGATGCTCAGAGATCACTTTCGTTGCTGAGACTGAGCATCTAAACCTACATTATGAGACAATGTAGTATAGAGACGTATATGTGGATCAGTACTTTGAGGATGTACTGAGTATATGGGGGTGTATGCATTAAGTAAACAATATCGTTAATCTTTACAAAACCATGCATGTAAATATGACTGACTCACATAGCTTGAATAAGTTTGAAATATAGACCTCATAAATCATGAATAATGAACATGTAGCATAAATCTTTTGAGTCATTGCACTTAGTTCTAAAATCTGTATTAGTTCTAAAATCTGTTTTCTCCTCTTATTCTCAATACATGTAAACAAAAGGAATCTTAAAACAATAACTTTCAAACACATACTTTTATCTTAAGGAGAATAAAGAACTTTTTTAAAACTTAAGGACCCAAAGACTTAGGATTATGAAACTTTGGGAGACTGTGGAAACTTGGGAGTTTCTTCTAACCAACATAAACCATATGAGCAATATGGAGTCCAACGTCTTGCTCACGTTGGGGAGAGCTGTTCTATCCTTGCCATCGGAATAGAACCTTAACTTTAGCGATCACTACCTTAACCCACTTGGGGTAAATCAAATACTACGGTGGCTCATAGTTTGGGGCATGAAAAGTTTGAATCAAGCCCAACTCGGTGCTAAATACTACTCCTATACTTGGCTCAGAACTTTTTATGAAAATTCACTTTAAATAATACTAAAATGTGTAATGGAAGCTAATTATGCTTCGCTTTGCGTTAAATCATAGATAAAAGTGGATTCCTATCTTAGATTAGGATCAAAGATCAACCTTCTTTATAATCAAAGTACTTGCTTGTTGAAATCATGCTAATACATTATTTTCAAGAAATATCATAAATCATACTTGGCTTAAAGCATATATACATATTTAAATAATCATCATTTCATAATGAAGCTTAAATCTTGACTTCAACCTTGGGAGCACTCAAAAACATCAATTCGTAGTAGGGATGTGGAATTCATAGCATAATTTCTCAAATTCAAACATACATACGTGAAATAACATGCAATTTCAAGACTTGAACAATTTATAAATTCATAACCTTAAAGTAAAGTAAATTGGGCAAAACCCACTTGCAAAAACATGAAATTCTTTAATAAAAATCAAAACTTTGGGCACAAGAACGGAAAAAGTATTCTTGTTCAAGCCCCACATACCTTAGATTGTGGACTTTGCATTAACTCTTGCTCTTGGGACTCTATCCGTGTCTTTGAACGGATATTCTCGGTGCTCTTGATTTGAGGATTCTAATTCTTGAAGAAAATTTGAAAAGTGATGGTGAATTTTTGAGTTTCTTGGACTTTGGGTTGAAACCCTAGAAAGTGTTCTTGGTGAATTTTAGAGAAGAAGGCTATATTTTGGTATTTGGGGACCTTAATCCCGTGTTATGATTGATACAGGGGGGGGGGGGGGGGGGGAGATTAAATTGCTTCCTTGGATGCAGATTTTAAAAGCTAAAAAACTGGGCATCGACGCGATTAGCGACGTAGCACATCGATGGCATCGACGCGATACCCGACGTGTCACGCCCTAATCGTGCCAAGCCTTAGTACTTTTGACTGCCAGTTCCCGTACAAAATTAGCCAACACGATGGGAGACATGGCGCACGAAGATCGTGTTGGTTCACTATTTTGGGACACTAAACAATGTCTAAACGCAGTTTGAAAAATCCAAAACTTATCCGGAAACACCTATTGACCTCCCTGATCATGAATTAGCTAAAATATCAACTATTAAAGGTCAGGAAGGTTGTTAGTAAAATCCTCAAAGTTTCAAGGTCTAAAAAAAATGACTAAGTCCCAACACTTAGCCAAATTTCTAAGTATGAGACTTCTCTTGACATGCTCTAAAGGCTTAGATGATGAGTAAAATTTGCGGGGTCTTATAATATATCCCCCTTGGAAACATTCGTCCTTGAATGTCACCAGTTAGGCTAAGAATATAAAGAAAGCTGAGGATGCACAGCTGAAATAAATTGCTTAACTGACTCTACATTATTCTAAATTTTTGAGTACTTTATAGAATGCATGGACTTATAAAGAAGGCACTATATAGGTAGATACACATGATTAGACTGCAACAGAATTAAAGAAGAGTAGTACCTTCGTCTGGATCTGAATTTGCAGAGAAGAGATAGGGGTACTTGGCTCACATATTTGCTTCTGCTTCTCAAGTAGTGCCCTCAACTGACTGGTTCCGCCAAAGAACTTTGACCAAGGGAACTTCTTTGTTCCTTAGTCTACGGATCTGATGGTCTAGGATCTCAACTAGAATCTCTTCATTTGAAAGATTATTCTGAACATCTGAGCTTTCTAAAGGAACTACAATAGCGATTTCACCGATACATTTCTTAAGCATAGAGATGTGAAAAATAGGATGAACAACTGACAGTTCTGTGGGAAACTCAATCTCATAGGATACTTTCCCAACACGACTTAGAATTCTATAGGGGCCAACATACCGAGGAATAAGCTTCCCATTCTTGCCAAATCTTTTCACCCCTTTTATGGGTGAAATTTTTAAATACACCAAATCACCTACCTCGAACTCAAGGTCCCTTCTTCTCACGTCTGCATATGATTTTTGACGACTCTGGGTTGTCTTTAACCTTTCTCTAATCAACTTAACCTTCTCCATAGCCTCAAACACTACATCAGGTCCAATCAGAGCAGCCTCACCCACTTCGAACCAACCTATGGGTGATCTACATTTCCTCTCATAAAGATCCTCAAATGGGGACACCTAGATGCTAGAGTGATAACTGTTGTTATACATAAATTCAATCAATGGAAAATGCTCATCCCAACTACCTTTGAAATCAAGAGTACATTCCCTCAACATGTCTTCCAGAGTCTAGATGGTCCTCTCAGCCTGACCATCTGTATACGGATGAAAAGTGAAACTAAGAAGATCCTGGGTACCAAGAACCTTCTAAAAAGCTTTCCAGAACTGAGAAGTAAAATGAGTACCTCTATCTGAGATGATAGACAAGGGAACTCCATGCAACCTGACCAACTCTCAGATATACAACTTAGCATAATTCTCAGTTGTATAAGATGTATGCACTGGCAGGAAATATGCTGACTTAGTCAACCTGTCTACAATAACCCAAATTGAATCATGATAACGACGTAAAAGGGGTAAACCAGTCACAAAATCCATGTTAACCTCTTTCCAATTCCAAGTGGGGATACCAAACTCTTGCATCATACCACCAGGTCTTTGGTGCTCTACCTTAACCTTTTGGCAAATTGTACAACTTGCTACAAACTCAGCTATATCCTTCTTCGTACCACTCCACCAATAAATTTCTCGCAAATCGCAGTACATCTTGGTAGAACTAGGATGAATAGAATACACACACCATGCGCCTCAGCCATAATTCTCTTCCTCAAATCATCAACACAAGGAACACACAATCTATCTTGACATCTCAACACACCATCTCCCCCTTTGGAGAAAACCTCCACCTTTTGGTCCTTAACTGACTCCTTCAGTTTGACCAAACTAGGATCCATGTCTTGATTCAACTTCACTTTTGAAACTAAAGAGGACTCGGAGCTATTCAAAACCCAAACATTCCCCTCAGCGGAATCAAGCAACCTAACACCCTCTAGCCAAACAATGAATTTCATGAGCTAACTCTTTCTTTTCCTTCTCCACATGAGCCACACTGCCCATAGATATCCTACTAAGGGGTCTGCCACTACATTGGCCTTGCCCGAATGATATAACACACTCATATCATAGTCTTTTAGTAGCTCTAACCATCTCCTCTATCTAAGCTTTAACTCTTTTTGTGTAAACACATACTGCAGGTTTTTGTGGTCCATAAACACATCCACATGAACACCATATAGATAGTGTCTCCAAATTTTCAAAGCAAAAGCCACAATAGCTAATTCAAGATCATGGGTTGGATAATTCTTTTTATGCAGCTTCAACTGTCTAGAGGCATAGGCTATAACCTTACCCCTCTGCATCAACACACAACCCAAGCCAACTTTAAAGGCATCATAATACACCACAAAACCATTCGTACCATCAAGCAATATTAACACTGGGGTTGAAGTGAGTCGAGTCTTCAACTCCTGAAAACTCTTCTCGCAGGAATCTGATCAAAGGAACTTAACTTTCTTTTGGGTCAACCGGGTCATAGGAGATGCAATAGATGAGAATTCTTTAACAAGATAGTGGTAATATCTAGCTAGACCCAAGAAACTCCTAATGTCTTACGGAGAGATAGGTCTAGGCCAATTTCTTACAACTTTTGTCTTTTGGGGATTAACTCTAATGCCTTCGGCTGAAATAATATGATCGAGAAAGGCTACTGACATTAGCCAAAACTCACACTTGCTAAATTTGATGGTCTCTAAGAGCTCGCAAGACAATCCTAAGATGATCTGCATGGTTATCTTCACTACAGGAGTATACAATGATATCATCTATGAACACTCTGACGAACATATCAAGATACTTTTTGAACACTCGATTCATGAGTTCCATAAAAGCTATCGGAGCATTGGTTAGCCCGAAAGACATGACTAGAAACTCAAAATGACCAAACGGGTTCTGAAGGCTGTCTTTGGAATATCACACTCCCTCACTTTAAGCTGATGATAGCTAGATCTAAGGTCTATCTTTGAGAAATAACTTGCACCTTGCAATTGATCAAACAGGTCATCAATTCTAGGATGAGGGTACTTATTCTTAACTATGACCTTATTAAGCCGGCAATAGTCAATGCACATACGCAAAGAACCATCTTTCTTTCACACGAATAGGACAGGTGCGGCCCATGGAGAAAATTGGGCCTTATGAAACCTTTATCTAGAAGATCTTTGAGTTGATTTTTCAAATCCTTAAGCTCTGCGGGTGCCATTTAGTACGGAGGGATAGAAATAGGGTGTGTATCAGGAAAAAGGTCAATCCCAAACTCTATCTCTCTATTGGGTGGTACCCATGGGAGATCTTCTGGAAAGACATCAGGAAACTCATTAACTATGTTGACTGACTGAATAGTGGGAGTCTCAGGCTTAGTGTCTTTTACTCAAACTAGATGATAGATGCAACCTTTGGAAATCAACTTTCTGGCTTTAAGATAGGATATGAAGTGACTCTTGGGAGACACAGAATTCCCGGACCACTCAAAGGCTGGCTCATCTGGAAATTAAAACTTAACCACATGGTTATGATAGTCTATAGATTTATAACAAGAATGAAGCCAATCCATACCTAAATAAGATCAAAATCGACCAAATCTAACTCTATCAAATCAATAAATATGACCTTATGAAGAACAGTAATAGGACATTTTTTATAAACTTTCTTAGCAACAACTGACTCACCTACTAGGGTAGAAACCAGGATAGGCTTAGGGATTTTTTTCAGAACTTATCTCAAAATTCACAACATCTGGGAATTATCCTATTCCTGGAAGGATGGAAAAGCATAGAATTGATTCTGGAATTGACCACTAGCAATGCTAGATAAAGCGCCCTGAGGAGGGGCTGGACGGGTTAAAAGAGCTGGCGCACTGGTATCTTGAGTCTGGGGTCGAATATCATGGCTCCCTTGTGTAGCATACAGATTCTAAGTCTATGGCCCAACTTGCCACAATCAAAACGAATCCTCTCATTGGACATGCACTCATCGGGATGGGTCCTACCACACTTAGCAAATGGGGGATAATTAGGCTTGTTACTGACACTGTATTGAGATCTAGACATAGAAGACTTATTCCCCTTCTCCTACCTATTTTTGGGTGTGGGAGCACTGGCTGATGACGGTGCTGGCATAAATGACTAATTTTGGAACTGTGGATGGTTCCCTTCACGGGATCTAGTCTGGCCATACTCAAATTACTTCAATCTAGCCCTCTTATTTCTCCTTACTCTATCTCTCTCTTTTACCTTTTCTACCTCAATTTACTGAGCATGCATCATTAGTCTAGCAAGATCCACGTCCCTGTTGAGCATAAAAGTCTTATATTCTTTCACCACCAATCCAAACACATCGGTCACGAGTACTAGATATGGGGTCAGTTATCATGTCAGGAGCATACTTAGATAGCTGGGTGAACTTGAGGCAATACTCCTTTACTGTCATAGAACCTTGCCTCAGGTTCATAAACTCCTCTACCTTTGCTTTCCTTATCTCAAGTGGGAAGAACTTGTCTAAAAATGCATCCTGAAACACTTGCCTAGTCATAGGAGCTGCATTCTCCCCTCTATTCTTCCTCCACATCACAGCCCAATCATAGGCAACATCTTTCAACCTGTAGGATGCCAATTCTACACTCTCCTCCTTAGACACATGCATAACTTGGCTGATCTTCTTCACCTCATCAAGATACAACTGTGGGTCCTCACCTACCTTTGACCCAAAGAACTCGGGGAGTTTTATTCTCATAAAGTCACGAAGTCTGGCTACGACTGCATCATCACCTTGCTAATGCGGAACAACAACTTGATTGTTGGCTTGTACAGTAGCAGTCATAGCTTGGGCTAACATCTGAAAAGTAGCCTAAAACTCGGCATAAGACATATTCTCGTTCAGGGGATTAACAGGTTGGGGTGGTTGATTGTTGCTCCTATGGGCATTAGCTCTTTGAGGAGGCATTTTCTGTCATAAAAGAGCATGAGTTATTCATAGATAGAGACAATTATAGGCACGATAGATTCTAAAAGAAAAAGATGACTTTTCCTAAAACGTCTCATAGCCTCTTGCTCATTGGTGTGGCCCACCTCATACCGATGATCAAGACTCTACGTAACATGGCTTGTATGACTACCTAGGACTCCTTAAACCTTAGGCTCTGATACCAAGTTTGTAACGCCCCAAAATCTCATCTCGAGATGTCATACGGTGCTTAAGGCTATAAGTAGCCCCAAGCTAACCCTTTGATCCGGATACTACTTATAACACTTACTTTAGAATAAATGAACTGATTAATAATATTTTATCATGTCAAATCTGAACTAAAACAACTGGAAAGAACATCATCTGAATACCAAAATACTGAAGAGTCTAACATGCAACTGATAGTCTGACAAGCCTCTACTTGCTAAATAACTAAAGAGTTATTGGGACAGACCCTCAACTAACTCAAACTGAAGATAATACTCAAAACACAATGAAAGTGAAAAAAAAGCTGCAGAATAGGTCCTCAAACCATAAGGACTCACCAAAGATAAGAATGTAGATGAGATGCTCGGAGATCACTGTCGCTGCTGAGACTGAGCACCTGAACCTACATTATGAGACAATATAGCACGTAGACATATACGTGGATCAGTACTTTGAGGATGTACTGAGTATATAGGGGTGTATGCATTAAATAAAAAATATCGTTAATCTTTACAAAACCATGCATGCAAATATGAATGACTCACATAGCTTGAATAAGTCTGAAATATAGACCTCATAAATCATAAATAATGAACATGTAGTATAAATCTCGTGATTCTTTACACTTAGTTCTAAAATCTATATTCTCCTCTTATTCTCAATAGATGTAAACAAAAGAAATCTTAAAACAATAACTTTCAAACTCATACTTTTATCGTAAAGAGAATAAAGAACTTCTTTTAAAACTTAAGGACTCAATGACTTGGGATTATGGAACTTTGGGAGACTGTGGAAATTTGGGATTTTCTTTTAACTGACATAAGCCATGTGAGCGACATGGAATCGAACGTCTTCCCACGTTGGGGAGAGCTGTTCTATCCTTGCCATCTAAATAGAACTTTAACTTTAGTGATCACTATCTTAACCCTCTTGGGGTAAATCAAATCCTATGGTGGCTCGTAGTTCTGGGGCATGAAACCTTAGAATAAAGCCCAACTCAATGCTAAATACTACTTCCATACTTAGGCTCAGAACTTTTTAGGAAAATCTACTTTAAATAATACTAGAATGTGTAATGGAAGCTAACTATGCTTCACTTTGTTTTATATCATAGATAAAAGTGGATTCCTATCTTAGCTTAGGATCAAAGATCAATCTTCTTTATAATCAAAGTACTTGCTTGTTTAAATCATGCTAATACATTATTTTCAAGAAACATCACAATTCATACTTGAGTTAAAGCATATATACATGCTCAAATAATAATAATTTCATAATGAAGCTTAAATCTTGACTTCAACCTTGGGAACACTCAAAAACATTAATTCATGGTAGGGATGTGCAATTCATAACATAATTTCTCAAATTCAAACATAAATAAGTGAAATAACATGAAATTTCAAGACTTGAACAATTTATAAATTCATAACTTCAAAGTAAAGTAAATTGGACAAAACCCACTTGCAAAAACATGAAATTCTTTAATAAAAATCAAAACGTTGGACACGAGAACGGCAGAAGTGTTCTTGTTCAAGCCCCACATACCTTAGATTATGGACTTTGCATGAACTCTTGCTCTTAGGACTCTATCTGTGTCTTTGAACGGACATTCTTGATTCTCTTGATTTGGGGATTCAAATTCTTGAAGAAAAATTGAATAGTGATGGTAAATTCTTGAGTTTCTTGGACTTTGGGTTGAAACCCTAGAAAGTGTTCTTGGTGAATTTTAGAGAAGAAGGCTATATTTTGGTATTTGGGGACCTTAATCCCGTGTTATAAATGATAAAGGGTGGAAAAAAAAAGACTAAATTGTCCCCTTTGATGCGGATTTTAAAAGTTGAAAAACTGGGCATTGACGCGATTGGCGACGTGGCGCGTTGATGGCATCGACGTGATACCCGATGCGTCTGCCCTAATCGCGCCAAGACTCAGTACTTTTGACTGGCAGTTCCTGCACAAAATTGACCAACGCGATGGGCGACACGGTGCGCCAAGATCACGTTGGTCCACTATTTTGGGACACCAAACGATGTCTAAACACGGTCCAAAAAATCCAAAACTTGTTTGGAAACACCTATTGATCTCCCTGATCATGAATTAGCTAAAGTATCAACTATCAAAGGTCGGGAAGGTCGTTAATAAAATCCTCAAAGTTTCAAGGTCTAAAAAAAATGACTAAGTCCCAACACTTAGCCAAATTTCTAAGTCTGAGACTTCTCTTGACATGCTCTAAAGGCTTAGATGATGAGTAAAATTTGTGGGGTCTTACAGTGTATCTCAACCGTTATATAATTGTGGCCATGGGCTACATGTGCCCTAGATCTTACCCCCTTGTCGGGCCCCAGTGCATGTAGCCACATAAATTAGAGAAAGATCATATATATATATTTGCACGGGGGACTCGAACCCTTCAACCATATACTAATGTTACTTTAGCACCCAATCATGAAATGTAATATGCGAGACTTAAAGCATCCAACTATAATAATAACAATAAGGTGGACTCTAATCACCTGGTCACAAGCAAGGGGACTCAAACCGTCAAGCCATAACGACCCCCCCACCGGCTAGTGCCATTTCTAGTATTGGTCATTTGGACCTCTAATTTAATGACTCAGCTACACGATCCTCTTTTAATGCTCAATTAGAAACATTTATAATACATTTCTATTTTCATTAAATTGATTACACACCAAGACACCCCGTTGGTATCGTCATACCAATCTCACTTATATGTTAATATCATCATGCTATGTCATCTACTCAACTAACTGGAACTCGAACCTATAGGCCAAAAGATATTCACATAATCAATAATTTGGGACTCGAACCCATTTAATCAACCGAACCTACAAGGTTCCAATTACACTATTTATACATGGCCACGAAGGCCTTTAAAGAAAAACATGCATACTTCATTATACTTTTTATGCCAATGCATATTACAAGTGGATAAACCAAACTATGTGACAAAAGCCGTTTTTCATTGACAATTTCACAAAACATGTTGAGGGCATACAATTTCAAAAACCATAATCAAGAAAAATCATCAAATTAGGGTTTAACCATGACCGCTTAGTTTAGTCACAATTCTAGTGCACCCACAAGTTTAAAACCATATTTAAAATATGAATGATCATAATTAAACTATGCGAAAACATTGTTCAACATAAGAATTCAAAACCCACAACCCTTGTTTCAAACCAACATAAACATCTCATGTATAATGCTTTAAAACACATGCTTTTACAAAATTAACAATGAGGAAATAGTCACATGCCTGAAATAGTAAGATGTACAGAGAGAAATCACCCTTGAAAGCTCTAATTGAATAACCTCTTAAAAACCTAAGTATTCTTGACTTTGCGGAATTTGAGTGTGTTAAGAAGTTACTTTGTTTGTTTCTGAGTGATAATGATACCCTAAAGTGGTTGTAAGTCATGGGTTTCAAGTTTGGTAAGAGGGGAAATATCTAGAATTCCCTTAACTTAAAAGCTAAAAATGAGTCATCTTTGACTATGAGTCAACCATCGACTTATAAATACTCTTTACGATTCATCACCACGAGTCGTAACCAAGGCGGTACCACTAAAGCACCCTACACTATTGATCTTATGACTTAGCCACAGGAATCATAATGGGACCCTACGACTCGTAGGGTACAGTCATAGTCAACACAGAACCCAAATTGGGACTTAAACTAGATACCCTACAATTACACCTAATGACTCATAACGTATCCTTAAGGCTCTTAGTGAGCCACTCGTACTCAGAGCATAATCAAGCCACAAATTTACTGATTTGGTTACGGATCATCCTAATGACTCGTCAGCATACCCTACGACTCATAGGGTCCAATCGTAACCAGTGCAGTGAGCTCAGAGCTCAAGGAATTTTCAAGGGCCAAAATTTGGGGTGTTTCAATTCTCCCCTAGTTAGATCATTCATCTTCGAATGATGGGTCAAGGCAATTGCTAGTACGATTGGAATCCATATACCTCCAATCTTACCTTTATAAAAGTTAGAAAACAAAGATGCTAGGGAAATCACTCTTTCCTTTAACAAAGTCAGAAAAAAAAGATGTTAAGAATAACACATACCTTAGGCATGATTATCTGGAGCAGAAAACAAGAATGGATACTTGGACTTCATGTCCTCTTCGCCTTCCCAAGTAGCCTCTTCAACCTTGTGGCTCCTGTAAGAACCTTTACCGAAGCCACGTCCTTCGTCCTTCGCTTACAAACTTGCCGATCCAAAATTTCAATTGGGAATTCCTCATACGATAAAGAATCCAAAATGCCTACCTCCTCTAAAGGAACAACCATCGAAGGATCACCTACGCACTTCTCAACATCAAAACATGAAACAATGGATGAATAGAACTCAAACTAGAGGGAAACTCCAATTCATAAGCAACACTACCAACCCTCTTCAACACTAAGTGCTGGCTGACATACCGGGGAATGAGCTTCCTCTTTTTCCCAAACAGCATTACTCCCTTCATGGGAAACACCTTTAAGAAAACCCAATAGCCAACCTTAAACTCTAATTCCTTATGCCTCATATTTGCATAGGAATTTTGGCATCTTTAGGTAGCTTTAAGTCTATCCCGAATCACCTTTACCTTCTTTATCGCTTGGTGAACCAAATCCAGGTAAAACATCTCAGCCTAACTAACTACAAACTACTCAATAAGAGATCTACACCTCCTACTATACAACGCCTCAAACAGAGCCACCCTAATACTAGAGTGGTAGCTATTATTATGTGCAAACTTTATCATAGGTAAATGATCAACCCAACTTCCACCATAGTCAATCATGCAAACTCGAAGCATAACTTCCAATGTCTGAATAGTCCATTCCGCTTGCCCATTCTACTGTGGATGGAAAACAATACTAAGGCTCACCTTAGTTCCCAAACCTTTTTGAAATAAATGCAAAAAATATGATAAGAACAGATATCACAACCTGATATGATAGAAATAGGGCCACTTCACAATCTCTTGAAGGAATAACTTTGCATAATCTTCTATCGAATAATTAGTCCTCATTGGAAAGAAGTGAGCTGACTTAGTCATCTTATCCATGATATCCCAAATCAAATCAAACTAATTCTGAGACCAAGAAGAGCTATAATGAAATCCATATTAATCATTCCCCATTTCCACATCGATAGTTCAGTGTCCTGGTTCAATCCATTAGGCCTCAAGTACTTAACCTTCACTTATTGACACACATACATTTAGCCATAAAACTAGCCACATCTTGCTTCATATTGTTCCACTAATAAATCTTTTTAAGATTATGATACATCTGCATTAAAATAGGATGAATGTCATAACACGACTCATGAGCCTCAATCAAAATCCTCTTCCTCAACCTATCTACATTGGGAACACGTAATCTAACTTGGTACCTTAAGATACCATCACTAACAATCTCAAAAGCTACAACCCTTTATTGTCCCACATCCCCCTTAATCTTCATTAAGATAGTATCCATTACCTGCTTATCCTTTATTTCAGTAACAAGGGATGACTTTGCCACCTCTTGCACAAATACGTCACCATCCCTAAAGTCCAAGAGACGAACTCCAAGGCTAACCAACCAGTGAATATCTTTTACTAACTCTCGCTTATTCTTATCCATGTGAGCTAGAATCCCCATGGATAACCTACTAAGAGCATTAACAACCACGTTAGCTTTACCTGGGTGATAGTGGAGACTCATGTCATAGTCTTTCAGCAACTCAAGCCATCTTCGTTGCCTGAGATTTAACTCTTTCTGGGTGAACACATATTGTAGGAACTTATGATCAAAAAAGATATCTACATGGACTCCATACATATGGTGATGCCAAATCTTCAAAGCAAACACTACAACCAACAACTCCAAGTCATGAGTCGGATAATTCTTCTCATGAACTTTCAACTGCCTAGAAGCATAGGCCACCACCCTACCATGTTGCATAAACACTAAACCATGTCCCACACAAGACGCATTGTAGTAAACCATAAATCCATCATTGCCATTAGGCAGATTCAAAACTAGAGCTGAAGTCAATTTATCTTTCAGCCTCTCAAAACTATCCTCACAAGCATTAGACCATAAAAACTTCACCTTCTTATAGGTCAACTTAGTTAGTGGGGCAACTATAGTCAAAACTTTTTACAAATATCCTATAGTAACCAGCTACTTATAAAGCTCTAAATATTGGTTGGATTCATAGGACTAGGCCACTTCTTAACCACTAAAACTTTCTACGGATCCACCATGATACTTCACTAGAAATGACATGACCTAAAAAAGTAACATCCTTTAACCAAAACTCGTACTTCAAAAACCTAGCATACTAATGTTGATCTTTCAAGGTTTACAAGACGATACAGAGGTAGTCGGCGTAATCCACCTCACTCTTGGAATACACTAGGATATCATCTATAAACATGATGATGAAAAACCTAGAAACTGACCAAAAACCCTATTCATAAAGTCCATGAATATCGTCGGGGCATTAGTCAAACCAAAAGACATAACTAAGAACTCATAATGACCATACCAAGTTTGGAAGAAAGTCTTTGGGATATCCACCTCCCTAATCTTTAGCTGGTGGTAACCCAATCAAAGATTAATCTTAGAGAAATATCTAGCACCATGAAGCTGGTCAAATAAATCATCCTGATGGTAATCTATGCACATACAAAAGGAAACATCATTCTTGTGTACAAACAAAATAGAAGCACCCACGAGGACATACTAGGACTTAAATTAGCCATAACTTCTTACCTGAGTTTTGGATTTGGGAGAATCTTATATCGACGGACCATGCGATAAAAGTTAAAATTAGGGAAATTCTATATGGTTAAAACGATACTCATTTAGTAAGTAACATCTCAATCTTTTAGGGCTAAAATTATGCCTCACTTGACATGTCCTAAGGCTCATTCTATGAGAGAATTTTGCGGGGTCTTACAAATATAGAGAGTTTTTGGAGAGTTTTTGTTTGATTGTTGATCCATTGACTAAGTTAACTCAGAAGAAGGTGAAGTTTCTGTGGTTCGATGCTTGTGAGGGTAGCTTTAAGAAGTTGAAGGATAAGTTGACTTCAACTTTAGTTTCGACCCTACCCGAGGGTACTTATGGCTTTGTTGTTTATTATGATGCATCCCATGTAGGATTGTGTTGTTTTTTGATGCAGCATGGTATGGTTGTGGCATATACTTCTAGGCAAATTAAAGTGTATTAGAAGAATTATCCACCTCATGATTTATAGTTGTTGGCTGTGGTTTTTTCTTTGAAGATTTGGTGCCATTACTTGTATGGGGTTCATGTTGTCATATATTCAGACCACAAGAGCTTGCAGTACCTGTTCACCCAGAAGGAGTTGAATCTTAGGCAATGGAGATGGCTCGAGTTGCTCAAGGATTATGATATGAGTCTTCAGAATCATCTAGGTAAATCTAATATGGTTGCTGATTATCTTAGTAGGTTATTTATAGGGAGCTTATCTCATATGGATAAAGAGAAATAAGGGTTGGTGAAGGATATTCACCATTTATCTAATCTTGGAGTTTGTCTTTTGGATTTCGAGGATGGTGGGGTGATCGTTAAAGAGGTGGTAAAGTCTTCTCTTTTTGTATAAATTATGTGTTGGTAAATAAGCATGAATTATTATTGTTATTGTTTTGTTGTTGTTGTTGTTATTATTATTATTATTATTTATTATTTATTATTTATTTGTAAAATCTTTTGTTATTAAGTTTATTTTATTTCATTATTAAATTGAAATGTTCGACCTCATTTAAAGAGAAATAGCACAATTTAGAATAAGGTTTGATATCATTTTTATAACTTGGAATAATGTCGACCTAAAATTGTTATTGTCAAGAGGCCAACTTATTTAATCGTGAGAAAGAGGTGAGTTGTGTATGAATTTTATTTAAACCCCATTATACTATGAAAAAAATAGTGGAAACACCCATTAGTAAGAGATTGAGGCAAGTTGTGGATTAATCCAAAACTCATGGGATATTTGAATGAAAAGAGCAAAAGAGAGTAAAAACTGAATACGAAATTAACTCAATTTTATAAGAGATGAATCATTGTATTTAACACTAGATAAGCTTTAGGCACGTTTAGTATACTTGTCTCAATTAAGAATGCGGTGTACGCATCTTTGTGAGATATTTAAAAATAATTTGAGGATGCAATCATGCACCTTGGCAAAGACCATCCTATAATTAACTTTCACTAGCATAATCTATGTGGTATGAATAGATATTATCGACACTTTAAAAATGAGTGAATTAGGGCCTGCAAAGATAATTTATCCAAAAATATTTCAAGTTAAGTACAAGTTGATAAAGCGACCATGCTAGAACCATGGAACTCGAGTGGTGCCTTATACCTTCCCCTCGGTCTACAAAATTCCTTAGCCAGTCTTCTATTTGCAAGTCAATAAAAATTCATTTTCTTTTGATTAGCGACACAGACACCATAACTTAATTTCAAGTGGTGACTCTGTAAATAAAATAATATGTATGCAATATCATCACTTTAATCGGAAAAACCCTTTCTAAAAATAAGAGGTATGACAGTACCTAAGAGTTGTGTGGTCAGTATGAGGAATAACTTTTGTGCTAAGTAAATAAGATTTAAGATTTTTGAAATACGAACACCTTAACAAGCAACTTTTTTCAGTCATAATATAATTTTTCTAAGCAGGGCTAAGCACTTTGCTAGCATAGTTGATGGGATGAAAATCTTCTCTAGCCTTTGGCCTAGGGATGCACCTATAACTACACCACTAGAACCACACTTAACCTCAAATGGGAAGGACTAACCGAGAGACACAATGATAGAGGTAGAAATCAACTTCTCTTTGACGTACGTAAATGCCTTCTGTCATGCATCATCAAACACAAACTTCACCTCCTTCTCTAATAACTTGCACAAACGATTTGCAATTTTAGTGTAGTACTTTATAAATATACAATAGAATTTTGCATTCCCTAAAAAGCTACAAATATCCTTCACGAAAAATGGCAGAGGCAACTTTTCAATCACCTCAATCTTCCCCTTGTCAACTTCAATCCCCCTTTTTAAAATCTTATGACCAAGCACTATTCCTTCTTTATCTATGTAATAGAAATTTTCCCAATTTAGGACCAAGTTATAGTTACCTAATCTCCTTAAAACAATAGCGAGATGTTCCAAGCAATCTTCAAATAAATCTCCAAAAACCAAGAAGTCACCATGAACACCTCAACTGTATCCTCAACCATGTCAGAAAAAATAGCCATCATGCAATGCTGAAAGGTTGTAGGTACATCTCACAGACAAAAGACATCCTCTTGATCATAAAAGTCCCATATGGATAAGTGAAAGTGGTATTCTCTTCACCTTCGGTGGTAATAGAAATCAAATTATAACCTGAATAACCGTCAAGAAAATAATACCATTCTCTACCAATAAAATAGTCTAATATCTGATCCATGAAAGACACCAAAAAATGATTCTTTTCTGTCCATACATTTAACTTCTTATAGTCCATCCAAACATGGAAACCAGTGACTGGCCTTATAGGAATAAGTTCATTCTTCTTGTTTGGTACCATACTAATTCTACCCTTCTTCGGCACACATTGGACCAGGCTCACCAACTTTTTATTTGTAATTAGACAAATTACACCCTCATCCAACCACTTACTGATTTCTTTCTTCAAATTCTCTTGCATAGGAAGATTCATTATACATTGATACTCAATATTAGGCACCCAATCAAGCTCAAGTTGGATTTGATTCATAAATATTCCTAAAAGAATCCCAATGATATCAATAATGGACCATAAATGGGACTTCTAAACATCCTTAAATAGAAACCAAAGCCTCAATTTTCCAATCTACCAAATCAACTATAATAATAACAAACAAAGTATTATTGGCTCCCCAAAAATGCATAGATAAGATGAGATAGAAGAGCTTTGATCCCCAAGACTAGAGGCTCATCTATAGAAGGCTTAGCCAATAAGGTCAATTTATTCTTCAAATCAAGATCTAACTTCTTTAGTGTGTAACTATATGAACCCCTGCGTTCAAGTGCACTAACCATCTCATCATAACCCTTAATATCACCACCCTCAAAATTCATAATTACTATTGCAAGGGATTTGACTTTAATTATCTCCTCAATAGGAGCCATTAAATCATCCTCATCGATTGGATCTATCATAGAATTTGCATGCATGTCTTTTGGCTTCTTTATGGACTGACATGCATTAAAAGTAACATTTTTATTATTCAATAGAAACTTCATCTGGCCTGTCTCCATATCAAGCAACACATTCCTAGTCGCAAGGAATAGCCTCCCTAAAATAATAGGAACCTCACAATGAAGGATGGGAATATAAATGATGCAAACCTCACCAAAACATTACATAAGATTCCCACTGGCTTCTTTATAGTACAGTCTACAATGGGAAGTCTTATTAGTGTTGGTTTGGGTAACCCCAAAAATAGTTGTCTATTAATTACTAGTGGCATCAAGTTAATGCTAGCACCCAAATAAGATAAATCTTTTGTGAAGTTGAAAGACCCAATAGAAAATAGGATCATAAATTCTCTAGGTTCTTTCCTTCTTTTCAACCAAAGATCTAGAGTTATTGCACTATAATCATGCCATTGTCAATGGGCTCATAACTTACTACCCCCTTCTTCATCAAAAGGTCCTTCGTCAACCTTGTGTAACCTAACATTTGTTCAAGGTCCTTAACTTGAGTAATATTCATTACCAACTCCTTTAACATAGAAATAAACTTTGGTTATTTTCCCTCTCCAACTTTTTTTTTCATATTTACAAAAAAAAGGGAAGGACTTTATGGAATGGGAGTTAATAATTTTAGGACCTCCTTGTCCTTTATCTTTCTTTCCTTCGCCTTGTGATTATCATCTAGAGGCTTTTTGTGTTCTATTCCACCACGAAGTATTCAAATTTAGCAACTTTCTCATTATCGATGATCATCGAGTCTATTATATTCTCAACACTCAGGGGGCATATGTGGATCCATGGTCATCTTACCATTATGGGCAGTAATAGGCAAATAATAACCATAATTCTTAGGATTTTTAATAGTGTTTCTTAAAATTTTACCTTGTTGACACTCATTCAATGCAACAGAAATCTAAACAAAGTTTTACTCAAGCTGCTTTATGGTGGTAGAATGTAATTCAACCTTTGATTCATGCCTAAAAAATTTGTGTTAATCTCCTTAAGTTAGTATTTTGTTTTATCTACCCATTTCACAACCTTTGTAAGAATGTCATTCATCTTCAAATTGCTCAATCTAGCATCATGGTTCCCTGGTGGAACATAAAGGCCATTGTTATCCCTGTAGTCATCCTTTCATATCCAATCACTATTTTGATCCATGCTTCTATATTTATACCTATACATATTATAGTTGTTATCTCCATAGTAGTATAAACCTTGGTTTCCTTGCCTAGAGTTCCAATTATCTTAGTTAGACCCTTAGCCGTTGGCTTGGAAAGCTGCCACCCCTCTGTCTAGATACTTTACATTTCTTCAAAATTTGAATATTCATACCTAGTTTCTTTACCTTGAGAACCAACTGTATTAACCTTTTTTACCCCTACTGCAACAAATTATTTTGTAAGCAACACTATCTCAGTCCTCAGTTATGCTGCCTCCCGAGCTACCATCTCATTTGATATTTTTTTCTCTGTAGGTGATCTAATTGTATAAGTTCTTATGGGTATATCCATATCCTGAGTGTGCCACCCTTGATTGGTTTTTGTGATTTGATTTAGGATTTCAAAAACCTGATCCCAATGTAGACACATGAATTCCTCACCAGAGATAGTGTCTGTAATAGGCTTGGTACTTGATCTCAAGGCCCTATAGAAAGTATCAAGTAGGTTTCTACTAGTCATCCTATGATTTGGAACATTCAAAAACTTTGTATTAAACCACAACCACGTCGTATGTAGTGTTTTCAAATACATCTATCTGATATAATAAATCATGTCCTTCAACTGTAACATTCTGGAAGGTGGGAAAAATTGGTATAAGAAATGAGTCCTCAACTAATTTCAAGAAGTAACAGATCCACGTGTTAATTTAGCCAACCACAATATAGATTCTTCTCTCAAAGAGACTGTAAATAGCCTCAGTCTAATTGTCTTTTGACTCACTCCAGGTGGATTATAGGAAATGCAAATCCCTATAGAGTTCATTACATACATATTTGCATCATCATTAAATATTCCTATGAATACCCCCCATTCAAGTTCAATAAGTGGATTATGGCACTAGTAATGTCAAACTTAGTCCTTTAAGACAATTCTAGGGGGATAATAGCATTTTCAACCGAATCCTAATACTCTAAATCTTCCTTAAAATATTAATAGTGGAGGAGATACTATTTCCTCTATGTCATTTCTTTCTTTCCCTCTCATCAAGTGCAACTAGAGTATTTGCTTCATCTTGTCTAACTCTTTCTTCCCTAGCTACCTGATAGTTTTTTGACTAGTGTTATCTATCGGCATCAATCGAGTAGTGATCTATTCCATTATTTCCATAATGATGATTTACTGTCTAACTCAAGATTGCAACCTTATTATGAATTCCCTCGAGCAGTGATCCTTAGTTATCCACTCTTTTATTCACTATTCTTTGATTATTTCTCAAAGTGCTCTCAAGTTTCGTATCAAGTAGAATTATGGGATTTACTTGACTATGAGCATTAGACATACACCAATTTTTTCCCTAAAAACAACAATAAAATACAATTAGGAAACAATAACCAACAGCCCCACCAAACACAATAAATCAACTCTCATAATCGTACTCCCTGACAATGTCTCAAAAATTTAATATCTCCCAAGTTACACGTTATAATAAAGTATAAAGAAGTCACTGTCAAATATAGAATCTAACCATGGTTGGGGTTGATCCTATAGGGAACAGGTCAAAATATCAGGAAATATGTAGTTGAGGCAATTAACAACAATCTCCAATAAAAGAGGAGGTTTTTGTAAATAAATCATTTAGTAGTAATAGTAGTTGATTTGTTGGATTTGTAATTAGTATGAGAGAGGTACTAGGACTATGTTCCCCAATAACTTCATTACTCTGTAGGTTCTTTATACTTTACCATCTCTCCTGGTGTTTGGGATGCAGAATCGATAGGTTATATATACTTAGAACAACTTTGTACTCTTGTCTAACCAATATACTCTAGAAATTTTTCTCTTCTCCTAAGGTTGCATTACTAATCTCTATCTTGGATTCAAGATTAGATATCCCAAATTATCAACTTAAGCTATTAAGTGGAGGTTGGTAGCTCCAATATCTGTTATTTATTCACTTCTTCCCATCCATACCCTTTCTTTTTTTCCAAGTAAAGACAAGTATATTTCTAACATTGTAAATATCTATAAAACAATAAAACCAAAGGAAACAACCATACATGTATGAACATCGATTGAAAATTACTCTGTACTGTGAACATTGCTTCATTCGTCCATCATGGTTTCCACAACCCAAGTTGCGGTGTTTAGATACCCATAGTAACTCAAGAATAATTCTAATATGAAAATATAATTATATACTTACAATAAGAATATGAAAAACTCTAAGTTCTCATTTTGAATTAAATCCTAAAAATAGACGTCCGTGCTTACAAAACTAATAATATGACTTGAAAGTAGTAATAAAACATAAAGATATTTAAAATAATAAATAAGAATATCTATAGACAAAATAAAATCTATACTAAATAGAAGATTAATTTTGGCACATTGGGTGAAGAAAAGTTATGATCATTTTTATTTCCCAAGATCATCCTTGGTGCTTGTAGATCGGTACTGTACTTTGTCATCCTCAGTACTTCAATGGTACAATCTTTAGTTAGACCTCATTGTTTCTTTATACGATTGTGGAACCCCCTTATCCAATACTCTTGTACTTCAACTCCTACAAACTTCACTTTTGATTGTTCCTTCCACGACACCTTTACATGATCTTGACTTTGAGGAATGATTATAAGAGTCATTCTTCTAATCTTCCTTATCTTAACAGTTACAACCATGCTTTCAGGTCTTCTTTCCATGATCAAATTGTACAATCATGGCATTAAGCTAGATCATAAAAGATCTGATTAACTTTTGAGAGTCCTTTCTCTGAACCAATTCACGAGGGCATGGAAGATCGTGGTTACATTCTATGATTGTGAAATGGGTTGTCTAATTTTGTTAATTCCAAAAGTTAAACACTTTCCTTATCTATACCTATTTTACTTGTAAATATCCCAAAAGCATCATATCCATATAAAAGTATCTTTTAATTATAAATATTCATAAATTTTAAGCATAAAAAATGTCTTGAGCTCAAAAAACATCACTTGATACCTTTAAAAAGGATCTCCATTATTCTTTGACTACTGTAAAAAAAGGTGAAGAGAAACCTATAGAAGAATAAGAAATAAGGCAACAATGAGCTGATTTGTAGTTATCAAACAAGGGGAACTTAAAGTCTTATCCTTTAGACAATCTGGTCCCCCTACTTGATTCAGGAATACACACTCGATAAAAGACAAGAAACATAATTGCCTTTACAATATTCTTGTCTCAAATTGAGACTTAAAACTTCAAGGAAGCCTTGCAACATGAAGAAGGGATAATTTTAATGCAGGAGGTGCTTTATCAGTTTGAAAGAAACAAAATATGGCGTCTGATTCCTAAGCTTTCTAACAAAACTATTATAGGAAAATGTGAGTGTACAAAAACAAATTAGATATGTTTGGAACCATATTAAGGAACAAGGCCAGGCTAGTGGTGCTTGGCTATAATAAATAAAAAGGTATAGATTATGATGAAACATTTGGTCCAGTAGCTAGGATAGAAGCTATTTAAATTCATGTTACTTTTGTATCCTATATGGTATTCAAAATATCTCAAATGGATGTAAAAAATGAATTCTTGAATGAATACCTATAGGAAGAAGTATATGTTAAGAAGCAACTAGGTTTTAAAAGTCATGAGTTTCCCGATCATGTGCTCAAGCTTGACAAAGATCTATATAGTTAGAAACAAGCACCAAGAGCATGTTATAAAAGGTTATCCAAATTTCCACTAGATAATAGTTCAAGATATTGATGATTGATAACTCTATATTCTTATTAATTAGAGGGAAAAATCTACTCATTGTATCAGTCGATGTGGATGACATAATTTTTGGATCAACTTTAAACTCTATATGCAAGGACTTTGCCAAATTCATAGGAAGTGAGTTTGAAATTAGCATGATGGGTGAGCTTAAATTCTTTCTTAGGTTAAAAATGAATCAAACATCTGATGGAGTTTTGATTAGTCAACAAAAGTGCATCCTTGAGTTATTGAAACAATACAAGATGGAGGATTCTAAGCCAATAAACACTATAATTGGCACTTCCACCAAATTGGACAAGGATGATCTTGGTCCCTCGGTGAATGATACCTTGTATCAAGGTATTATAGTTTCTCTCTTATAGATAATTACTTGTAGCCTAGGTATTGTGCTTAATCTTGTCAGGTGTAAAAGATTTTAAGCATGTCCAAATGAGTCTCACTTGAAGGAAGCTAACAACTGATCTTGCTCTTTTTTATCAATCTAATGATACCATTGATCTAATTGGGTATGTTGTTGCAGATGTTGGTGGATTTATTATTGATAGGAAAAGCATATGTAGAATGGCTCACTTTCTTGGGTCCTCACAATTTTTATGAGGGATTAGGAAATAGAACTCAATAGCTCTTTCTACCGCTGAAACTAAATATGTTGCTACTTCTTTATGTTGAGCTCAACATCTATGGATTAAGAAATAACATAAGGATTTTAAAGTGGTTTCTAAAAGTGTGCCATTGTTCTGTAACAACACTAGTGCTCTTAATATAGCAAAAAATCCTCTCCAACACAAGCAGATAAATAATATTAATATTGGACATCACCTTTAAAGAGGTAATATTGAGAAGGTGTTTGATAGTACATAATTTTATCGAAGGAAGAACCAAGTTGTTAATATCTTTTCCAAAGATTAGATAAGGGAAAAAGGATTCTAGCTAGGCTTAGTGAAATTGAATTCCACCAATTCATCCCCAACATTGTGGCTATGAAAAATGGGCATCCATATGATGCAACGATTCTTGATTTCTTTTTTAATAATGCCAAAAAAGGGTAATATTAGTTTATGATTTGAAGAGATTGGTATGGGTATGATGACTGGAAGAACACTTTAAAATGATGGCTTGATTAGTGATGCTAGTGATTAGAAGAAGTAGTATGTATGGTTGACATGAGAAGTTTAATAAATCTAGATTTTTCATCATTAAAAAGGAAGAAATATTGGGTTCTAGATTTAGTCTTTACATTATTATTATGATCATATTTTGATGATTGACAAAATTCATCACAAGAACCTGATCCATGCATATCATTGTTCTAGTTCTGTATATTGCCTAACATAGTCGAAGGATTAATTACGAGAACTAGTTTCCCATTGAAAAATGTTGAATCACATGTATTTGCTTTATGTGCTAGTTGTCTAGTATATTTTTGGACAATGTCAGCATATTAGTAGGATGAATTTTAGTGGCGATTACCAACATCCACCAATAAGGAAGTTTCTCTCCCAATGTTTATCATATATATTCATCTTCTACCAATGGAGAAGTTTATGTTTTGACAAAAATTTGAAAGAAAATTTTCTTAAGAAAAGCCTCATCCAATACTACAAAAAATCATAAATTTAGAAACCTCTTGCTCATATTGAAATATGTTCTTTTTTCTTGGTTGATTGTTTTTTATATTAATCATATAACTGTAACCTCACGTCTCATTTTAGATATTCTTGTGAGTAAGTTTTGTGATAGAGTTTGTGTTGAGTTGTGGTTCGAGCCAAAGTTAGCTAGTGAAGTTCTCACAGTAGAGTTATTATGGGTGTGCGTAGTAGTATAGTTATTGCTAGTGAATAAGCATTAAGAATTTAATTTCTAGATGACATAAGAGTTGTGATTAATTTTTTTTCTTGATGTTTAGTAGAGATATTAGTGAAATTCTACTGGGGTAGGTCACGGTTTTACACCCTTGAGAAAAGAGGTTTCCAAGGAATCATTCCATGTCATTTACTTTTTTGTAGTTTTTTCATGTTTTTATTATTGTTGAATATCCTTATATAGGGACCTGGTACCTAATCAAGTCCTAGTTATAGTTGTGGGCTCTTATGAGCCATCAAAAACCTAAGCTTTGAAGAATGAATTAACTGAAGGATTTGAGTTTATTTTGGGACTCAATAGGTTAAAGGAAATATATTGATAAAATCTCACATATTTGGAAGTAAAATTCTTGGACTGGAAGCTTAAAGATTGATGAATTGGAAAATATGAAATCTCCTGATCTATCTAATTTTTCTAACAGCATCTCTAGTTCTTAGGAAATGATAGATTTAGGGCAATTTAGGCTAAATATCCACATTAGGATAGTTAAACCAATTTAGGTTTAAATGATGGGAAAGATTGATGCAACCCTTGTAAAGACATAACTAAAGAACTAAGTATCGTGTAGGATAAAACCCAACAACCATCGTTGGATATACCAATGATTGTTTGTAGGGTCATTGATTGGGGGTTGATCTTTTTATGTCTTACCGGACTCAATTATATGAGCCAAGGGATGTATCGTTGGATCCTCCAACGATCAATCCTTTGTTGGCTATTGAACCCCCAATCTGGGCCAACCTTGTGACCACATTAACTACCAACTATCATTGGTAGAACCAATGGTATTTGGTACCTTTTGTTAAAAAATATGTATTTTTATCAATCCTCGGGATTTCTTTGTATAGACGACCACCTCCAACAGTAATTGGAGTGACTGTGGTATCTCACTGATAGATAATGCTTCACTAAAATTTCCATATCTCCTTAATCTGGAGTCAAATTAACGAGCAATAGATGTGTTGGAAAAAACTCTCAAATAATTTTAATTTGGTGGATCTTGAGATTTAAAACACCTTATAATCAAAGAATTATACTTGTTTAAAGTTGACTATAGAGCGATCCTATACAAGAATTCAACTGGTAAGGAAGCTTTCAACTTAACTATGAGCTAGGAGTTACATATGAGCTTAATGATTCTCTAAGGAACTTCTCATACTACCAATCACTAATTTGGATTCTAAATATACTTGAAAATGGTTTTGTTCTTATCTTGAATTTCTTAGGTATTACAATATCTCTTACTTGGGATCATTCATCCTTAAATAGACTAACTAAGCTGAAAGGATGGGAAAATCCACAATACCAATACTGAGTTCTAAGAGCTAAATACTTTCATGATAACTACATCTATAAATGAAACATAGACTAAACTGAACTCATGAATTCATCCTAAGACATGGGAGTAACTGAGTGACATGAGACTTTGAGAAGCTATAAAGAGAAAATTGTTACCTCAAGATAGAACTGAATTTGAAGAAAAAAGGTGAGAAAACTTGGCCATCATATCCCATTATGCTTTCTAAGTAGGTCTCTCAATTACCTTCTTCCTCCAAAGAACCTTCATTGAAGTAACTTCTTTGTTTCTAAACTTACAAATTCGATGTTCAAGAATCTCAATTGGGACCTCTACAAAAGAGGGACTATTTTTCACACCCATACTATCTAAAGACAAAACTAAAGATGGATCACCAATTCTCTGCTTTATCAAAGAGACATGAAAATTTGAATGTACTGAGGATATGTCTAATGACATGTCAAACTCATAGTCCTCATTGCCAATGCACCTCAAAATTATATAAGAACCAACATAGCGAGTACCGTGGTTCCCTTTCTTGCCAAATCTCTTCACCCCTTACATAGGCAAAACTTTTAAGTAAACCATATCACCAATCGTGAACTCAAGTTCTCTTCTCCTCACATCTGTATAGGACTTTCGATGACTCTAAGTTGTTTTCAACCTCTCAATAATCAACTTTATATTAGGCAATATATATATATATATATATATTTAGTCATTATTTGGTTCATATTTAGTATTTTTTTTTTACTTTTAGCATTAATTTTATGGATTATCCTTAATATTATATTTTATTATGCCAGATTTAAAAATGGTATGGAGATGAAGAGATTTTGAGCCAAAATGAATAAATATGGAAAATTATACAAGGAAATCAAGTAGGCAACATAATGGAATAAATTTCTTAAATAATGAAAAGTGACCTTGTTGAATTGTAGATTGTAGCATGACATTCCCTTGATGGTCCGTCTTATTGGCATGACATAGAGGAAGAAACAATAAACTTTATTTTTTAATTCCATTTTGGACTCAGTTATTTTATTTGATATTTTTTTTAACACCTATAATTATTAAAAAAAAAGTATAAAAACAACTTTTGACCTAGAGAGCTAGGAGCCACCATGAAGGCCGAAGAATATTGATTTTATCTTTTTGATCATTTATTATTTATTTTTATATTAATTTTTGGATAATTTTTTGTTATTGATCCATGTCTTAGTGGAGTTAAACTTCTCGTTCTAGTATTATGGTTGTTGACAACATGATTGTTTAGTAGACTTTTGACTCGGTTAATTTGAATATCATCATAGTTGTTCTTATATTCTTGTGCTTACTATTGTATTGCCTAGATACCATTAAAATAAATTTATTATCAAAGTGAACCCGGAAGAAGAATCAATGAAATTGAACAAAGAATATTAGAAATAAGATCATTACTTTAGTAACGAATAAAGTTGTGGCTAGGATAGAATAGACCTAGATCGTATTACTTGGCTACAAAATGGAAAAGTAGATAAATGCATTTGGATTGGGTTATCACAATATCACTCAATAATATAATTGTGAGGTCAATCAAAATAGAGGATTAGAGGTTTTAAAGAGCATGATCAAATCAACGACTAGATTATCAAATAAACTGATAAAATTATTAATCAACATGATTATTATAGAATTCATAATCATAGGTCGATTCATTCATTGAGTATCTAAATTTTATCATTTTTAGTTAAATGTTCTTTATTTATTTTTCATATTTTAATTTAATTAATTTAGAAACATAACTTGAAATATGTTGCTTAAACAAATAATTAGTATTAGTCTATTTTGGTGAATTGTTAATAGATATGTCCCTGTGGGTACAATATCTAAACTCTCAATTTTATATTTCTTGTACTACCATATATACTTGCGTATGCGTTTGGACGCAATAAGTTTTTGGTGCTCAAGACTTAGAAATTAATTATTTATCTAAGTTAGATTTTTTTATTTATTTATTTATAATTTTGTAATATTTTATTATTATTATTTATGTATAATTATCTTTTTTCATAATATATTACTACTATTCTTGAGATGACATCTAGAAAAGTGTGGAGTAATAGTTATTCATCTTTTGTTGGTCCTTGTCTTATTTGTGGAGAACCTTACCTATGGAAACATTTTGCCCATTTTTTGATCTTATGGAATGGGTTATGTGATCCTTCTATATCTTACAATTGGGACTTTTGTAAATAGTGTGGTGGCCAATGGATAAATTATTCTGTGTTATAACCCCTTTTCAAGTCCTGATTATGATGATTCTAATAATGCTTGTGCTTTTGATAGTATAAATTCTTGTAGGAAATTATTAGAGAAAAATGAGGGTTGTCTTAACACAATTGTAAAAGGGATGATACACTTATCAAAGAAAAAGTTGAGTTTATTCAAAAAGTTGATTGGTCTATCTTAGATATTCACAACTTAAAGGATGATTTGAGTGGAAAGTTTGAAGCACTTAATATACAACAATCTAGTTACAAATTGTGTGAGACTGAAAAAATAAGCCAACTTGAGGAGCTAAAATTGGAGGGCTAACTATTAGACAATACTTTTATTAATGTGTTCACTTTTGAGAAGATTATGATAGAGTTATGTGAGGTTATAAATTGTCATACAATTCATGATTTAGGGTGTATTTGATGTCGTCCGAACCGGGCCCTTGTCGTAATGGGCATCCCAAGTCCAACCAGGATCGGGGACCGCCCCCTTCACCCAACCTAACTATCGTATATAGCCTTGGATAAGTTGAATTTTGAAGGTTTATACATCACATTTAGAAAGGGGGTTTATGAAGGTTTATGATCCTTGGACCGCCCGCTTAATCATCTTCCTGCCAGATATTATGAGGGTTTATACATCACATTTGAGATTTTCTACCAGCAAGGGAAGATGAAAGAGATTCCTATCAAAGAGGATTAACTCATAACTTATCTCTACCCGTGGCATGGTATTGACACCCTTTCAACTGGGGTTACAGGTTGGACCCTAATCTATTTGGAAAGGGGGATATTGGTTAGATGATTACCTCCCAGAGTCTCAGTATAGAACTTAATTTAGTTCTACAAATTTGGGACTGTCAGTTACAGTCACTCAACTCTGTATGGAACTCAGTATAGTTCCACAGAATCAAGACTATCAGATACAGTCATTCAGTTATCAGTAATATATTATCAGTAAACTCAAATATCAGTAAATCAGTATTCAGACTCAGTATTCAGTGTTATCACGATCTCAGTTATAGTCTAGGTATTCATGCAGGTACTCTCATTCATTTATACTCATTTTATTCAGTTAGAATTGTTCATGCATATGAACCCATGCATTTCATCCTACCTCACTGAGAATACCAGTACATTCAAAGTACTGACACATGCTTATCTTTTGCGCTTTGATGTCTAATATCATAGGTTTAGACGTACGGGTTCTAGAGCACCCTTAGTAGGTTAGATTCTTAGAAGACAGAGTTAGTGGCGAGTCTTCATAGTTCAAGAAAATAATTGTTTTTCAATATTTCAGTCTATTTTTTAGTAGTTAGTAGGGGGCTTGTCCCATCAACTCCACTGTTCAGACTGTTTAGAGGCTTTCCATATTAGAGTATTTTAAGAAAGTTTTTCAATTTTTCAGTATTGATGTTCAATTTTGGTATTGTGATACTATATTCAGTATTTATTTAATATTTGAACCTTATGGAAATTTTTTTGCCTATTTTTGCAAAGTTACAGTATTATTATTCAATTACTACAATAGGTACTAGACATGGGTTAGGTTGTGGTCCTTCGGGATTATGAGCATCATTTAACGTGCAGGGTACAGAATCGGGTTACTACAAACTTGGTATTAGAGCTTAAGGTTCAAAAGAGTCATAGGAAATCCGAAAATCGCATCAAGTAGAGTCTTGTGTATGGGTGTGTAGTGCGCCACACTTATGGACAGGAGGCTATGAGATGTTTTAGGAAACGTTTCCCTTCTTTCAATATCCATGTCATGCGAGTGAGCATGAGATCCAGTTAAATTCTCAGTCTAATTGAAGTTTCTCTTCCATTTATAGAATGTGCCTCCAAAGAGGACTCAGGGAAGAGGAATAGGAGACCGGCCAACCCCTCAGCCCATTCATCTAGATCCTCTAGGTGAGCATTTCTTCCACGCTGAGTTTAGAGCAGCATTCACCACCCTAGCTCATTCTATGGCAGCCTAGAATGAACGCCCAACTACTATTTTGGCTAACCCAGGGGCCAATACTGCAGCTGTCAGGATTTGGGATTTCACCCGAATAAACCCTCTATCATTTTCTGGGTCTAAGTCAGATGAGGACCCTCAAGAATTTCTTGATCAGCTGTAAGAATTTACAAATATCATAGGGGTGATAGCTGTTGAGAGCACTGAGTTAGTCACACATCATTTATAGGATGTGGAACATTCATAGTTTAAATAATGGATAGCAGAGAGGGCTGTAGATGCAGGGCCCATAGAATGGGACGAATTTGCAGTTGCTTTTCTGGATAGGTTCTTTCTGCTAGAGTTAAGGGAAGTAAAGGTTTTGGAGTTTATAAACCTGAAGTAGGGCAATATGATAGTACAAGAGTATTCTCTTAAGTTTACTCAGTTAGCCAGATATGCCCCACATGAAGTAGCAGATAGCAGAGCGAAGATGAGTAAGTTTGTGTCAGGGGTATCTAGTAGTATGGTCAAAGAGTTTAGAATTGCTATGCTGATTAAGGAGATGGATATATCTAGGATCATGGTCCATACTCAGTAGATAAAGGAGGACAAGAATAAAGAGAAGGAGAGGGAGAGAAAGATAACAAGAATAAGTAGTTTCACTTTCACTCAGCCTAAGTTAGATGGTAGGAATAGTTCCTAATTATACCTAAAATCTATAGTTCCAGCTCTGTCCTCAGCCAATGCTCCTATCTCAAAATTCAGAAATGGAAATAGGGAAAGGGCATCAGGTTCTAAACCCCATGGTAGTTTCAGCAACGCCCAAACTAATCCCATTTGTTAGAAGTTTGGCAGAAATAACCAAGGTATCTGCAGAGATGGTAGTGATGTGTGTTTAGAATATAGTAAGATAGGCCACAGGGTCAGACAGCGTCCTCAGGTGGGTTCTTAGAGTCAGTAGAACCGTCCTCCATCTCAGTCTGATCACCCGAATTATCAGAATGCCGCATCCAATGCTACCAGTGGACAGCGCCCTAAGAGACTCTATGCTCTTCAGTCCCGATAGGATCAAGAAAGTTCTCTTGATGTGGTCACTAATACGTTATAAGTTTTTCATTTACATGTCTATGCTTTGCTAGATCAGGGAGCTTTTTTGTCCTTTATTATTTCATATATAACAATTGATTTTGGAGTCAGTCTCGAAATTCTAGCAGAGCCTTTTTTAGTCTCTACTCTAGTGGATAAATCCATCATAGCTAGGTGGGTATACATGAACTACCCAATTATGATTTCTCAGAATGTCACTTCAACAGACTTAGTTAAATTAGAGATGACTGATTTCAATGTCATTCTCAACATGGATTGGCTTTATTCCTGCTATGACTCAGTCAACTGCAGAAATAAAATTGTCCAGTTTAAGTTTCCAAGTGAACTCATTCTAGAGTCGAGGGGTAGTACTTCAGCACTTAGAGGCCAGCTTGTTTCTTAACTTCCGGCGAGAAAGATGATATATAAGGTATGTTTCTACCATCTCATTTGAGTCCAGGACTCTAGTTCAGAAACCCTTCCTCTTGAATCAGTGTCAGTAGTATGTGAATTATCAAATGTGTTTCCTGAAGATCTTCCTGGAGTTCCTCCCAAAAGGGAAATCAACTTCGAAATAGACTTTCTTCCAGTTACTCAACCCATATCTATTCCTCCATATAGAATGGCACCTACAGAACTCAAAGAATTAAAAGAACAATTGAAGGATTTCCTAGATAAGGGATTCATCAGACCCAGTATGTCCCCATAGGGTACACCAGTTTTATTCGTCCGTAAGAAAGACGGTTCTCTCAAAATATGTATTGACTACCATCAGCTAAACAATGTCACGGTTAAAAACAAATATCCACTTCCCAGAATCAATGACTTGTTCCACCAATATCAGGGTGCCAATTACTTCTCCAAGATAGACCTCAGATCAGTCTATCATCAACTTAGGTTCAGGAAATGTAACATCCCAAAGACACCCTTCAAAACTCGGTACAATCACTTAGAATTCTTAGTTATGTCCTTTGGTCTTACCAATGCCCAACAACCTTTATGGAATTGATGAACCATGTGTTCAAGAAGTATTTGGGCATTTTTGTCATAGTCTTCATAGATGACATTCTTGTCTACTCTCGCAGCGAGCATGACCACGCAGACCATTTCAGAATAGTATTATAGGCTCTCAGAAATCATCAGTTATTAGCCAAATTCAATAAGTACAAATTTGGCTAAGGTCAGTAGCTTTCCTTGGCCATATCATTTCTGATGATGGCATTAGAGTTGATCCCCAAAAGACTAAAGCAGTGAGAAACTAGCCCAAACCCATCTCTTATTCAGATATTAGGAGTTTCATGGGCTTGGCCAGCTATTACCAAAGGTTTGTTGAGGGATTTTCATATATTGCATCCCCTATGTCAGACTGACTCAGAAGAAGGTCAAATTCTAATGGCCAGATTCTTATGAAAAGAGTTTTCCAGGAGTTGAAGACTCAACTCACTACAACTTTAGTTTTGACCCTACCAAATGGTTCAGACCGCTTTGTTATGTATTGTGATTCCTCCAGAGTTGGATTGGGGTGTGTTCTGATGTAGAGATGTAAGGTCATAGCCTATGCCTCTAGACAACTTGAACCCCACGAGACGAATTATCCTACTCATGATCTTGAGTTAGTAGTAGTGTTTGCCTTACCGATTTGGAGGCATTATTTGTATGGTGCACACATTGATGTGTTCATTGATCATAAAATTATATAGTATGTATTCTCTCAAAAAGACCTGAACCTCCATCAGAGAAGGTGGTTGGAGTTGTTTAAACACTACAACATGAGTGTTCTGTATCATCTGGTCAAGGCCAATGCAGTGGCCAGCGCTCTTAGTAGAATGTCTATGGGTAGTGTTGACCATGTTGAAGTCGGTAAGTAGAAGTTAGCTTAGAAATTTCATCAACTAGTTTGACTAGGTATTTACTTAGTCAATTCAGTAGAAGTTAGTGTGTGGGTGCAGAGTAGTTTAGAATCATCCCTAGTTTTCGAGGTGCAGGAAAAGTAGGATAGGGATCCCAGTCTAGTCAGGTTGAAAGAATCAGTCAGAAATCAGAAAGTGGAGGTTTCTCCCAAGGGGGAGATGGTGTGTTACGCTACCAGTATTGGCTATGTGTGCCAGGTGTAGATGACTTGAGGCAGCAAATTCTTGGAGAAACGCATGGTGCATGCTACTCTATTCATCCAAAGGCCACTAAGAGTACCATGATTTATGAGACATCTATTGGTGGAGTAGGATGAAAAGATATATTGCAGAGTTTGTGGCTAAGTGCTTAATATATTAGCAGGTTAAGATTGAGCATCAAAAGCCTAGTGGGTCCATGCAGAAGTTCAGCATTCCCACCTAGAAATAGGAAGAAGTGAACATGGACTTTGTGACGGGTTGCCTCGTACTCGTTGTTAGCATAATTCAGTTTCGGTCATTGTAGATAGAATAATTAAATCATATTATTTCCTACCAATCCATACCTCTTATTCAACCAAAGATTATGCCAAACTCTATGTTAGAGAGTTGGTCAGATTGCATAGTGTTTCATTGTCTATTATCTCAAATAGAGGTACCCAGTTTACCTTTTATTTCTGAAAGACATTCCATAAGGGTCTTGGTGCTTAAGTTTATCTTAGTACGACTTTTCATCCTCAGACAGATGGTCCAGTAGAGAGGACCATTCAGACTCTAGAGGATATGCTATGAGCGTGTACGATAGACTTTAAAGGTAGTTAGGATGACCACTTGCCTTTGATTTAGTTTTCATACACCAACAAATATCATTCCAGTATTCAAATGGCTACGTTTGAGGTGCTTTACGGGAGGAGGTGTAGATCTCCCATTGGTTGGTTTGAAGTGGGGGAGTCCACAGTGATAGGGCTTGACTTGGTATTTGATACCTCAAAGAATGTTTAGTTGATCAGGGAAAGTCATAAGACAACTTAGAGCCGACAGAAATCGTATGCAGATGTGCGAAGAAAAGATATCCAATTTGATATTAGTGATTTTGTGTACTTGAAAATCTCTCCTATGAAAGGAGTGAAGCGGTTTGGCAAGAAGGGGAAACTTAGTCCCCGATATGTCCGTCCTTACCGAATTCTCATCAGTTTTGGAAAGGTAGCTTACGAGCTTGAGTTGCCTTCAGATCTATCTTTAGTTCATCCAGTGTGTCATGTATCCTTGCTAAAGAAATACTTAGGTGACCTATCAGCCATAGTCCCCGTAGGGGGTATAGATGTTCAGAACATCCTCTCTTATGAAGAGATTCCAGTCAAAATCCTTGACTATCAGATTTGTAGACTGAAGAACAAAAAAGTCCCTCTGGTCAAAGTTCTTTGGCGGAATCAGTCTATTGAGGGTGCTCCTTGGGAAGCAAAAGTAGATATAAGTACCAAGTATCCTCACCTTTTCTCCACAAACTCAGACTATGCCCAAGGTAATAGTTTTAATTAAGCTTATTTAGTTTCATGCCCAGGTTTCCATTACAAACTTGGAATCAGTTACCATTGCATATTCAGTCATGTATTCATGTATCAGTTATGCATGTTCTGTATAAAGAACTTAGCTTATCAGCAGTCCCAATCATGCATTCATGAAATAACTCAATCATGTACTCATGCATCAGATATGCAAGTTCAGTATGAAATTTAGTATGTCAGTAATTTCAGTCAGATAATCATGTTTCAGATATTCATATCCAGTAAGTAAGTTCAGTCTACCAGTATTCTCTGCTTGGTCCGTCTCATTCTAGGATGAATGTTCTCAAGGGGGAGATAATGTAAGATCCCACAAAATTCTAAGCTTAATTCAGTCCTTTAAGCTTATTAAGTGGGTCCCAGACTTAGAAAATTCTAGCTAAGTATTCGGACTTAGTGTTATTTTAGCCTTTGAAAGTTGGCAATCTTATTTTGTAAACTTTTCATCCATTAAATATTGATATTTGAGTTAGTTCATGATCAGAAAGGTCAATACGTGTTCTTGGACAAGATTGGAGGAGAAAGATCATCTAACAACACTTGAAAGAGATAGAATTAGAAGAAACATGGGTCAGCCAAATATTTATCAATACTTTTCTATTTATGATGATCCTGAAGAAAATTTAGGGTATTCTGAACCAATTGAGGAATTGCCCTAAGGAATAAAATTTGATATCATGAGCGCAGTGATTCAGTTGCTGAATTTGAAAGAAGTGCTTGTTGGTTTGCCTACTGATGATGTAAACATGCACCTTATGAACTTTATAGGGATTTGCACTTCGTATAATCTGCTTGGGGTGCATCAGAAATCTACACGACTTAGGTTATTACCATTCACTCATATAAGAGTACTGCCTTTACGGTAAGGAGAGCTACCTCATGCGCCCATTACCACTTGATACAAGTTGAGGAAGCAGTTCTTGGACTAATTTTTCCCGTTTTATAAAATTTAAAAGTTGAAGGATGAGATCTATAATTTTAGATAGCTATATTAAGAGGCACTTTACGAGACATGGTTAAAGTTTAAGAAAAGCTAATGATTGTTCCGAATCACAAAATCTTAGGGAGGAACTTGCTTGAGATATTCTACCGAACCTTGAATATAAATACCAAGGTTGTGGCTAACACTATTATTGTTTGAGCATTCATGAGTCTTAAGTGGAATCAGGCTTTGAAATTTTAGGCTGGATTAGTAAAACCAATAGAGGCTAACATACTTAAGAGGTGGATATAACGGCCGATACTTAAGCTATTGATGTATCAAGTGATCAGAGAGCCCTAGGTGAGATGGTGTATCAAAAGATAGCACAACCGACGACTGATATTGGTCTTCTTACTAAGTAAATTGTAGGAATGGGAGTAGAAGAGGTAAATGCGGTAGGTTCTTGAGCTAAGGCTTCTAAACATGAGGATTCTGATTCTATATAAAAAAGTGAAGTACTTAGATGCAATATGGTAGGTTTGCAAGCTAAGGGACAAAGTTCTACTTAAGACACTTGGAACTTAAGGATAGGGAATCAAGATTAGAACTACTATAGAGATAGGTATAGGGACAGAAGTAGAGATTGTGATAGTGAATGGAGGAGAAAAGATGACTACAAGGAGAAGAGTGGTCTTTATGTTCCATTGGGAAACCATACTGCTGTGTCCGAAGTTTGAGAATGGAAGAGTTGCTTGCTAAGATTGTGAAGGGTTCAAAGATCCAAGAAATTTTCCTTATGGAGATTAAGGTAGACATATCAGGGTTGAGCTAGAAAGTAAAGTCGCATGCAACTGTGCTTAAGCGTCGTGAGAAGCAGTTTAGACAAATGTCGACTACATTAAATTATCATCAACCAGATACTCATCATAGAATTACCATTCATAATACAAAGAATGATAGTCACCACCTAGCTATCACCACTTGTCATGACCCGATCCAAGGCCCTAGCCGTGATGAGCATCTTGAATAGTGAAGGCCAGAGAGCCCTTCTCTATCTGGCAATCATACACACTCTCATATAATATGAAGGAAAATACGGAAATATAAAAAAATATGGAATCATGGTCAATATCATAATTCAATTGAACAATATGGAATGGAAACAATAAACCTTTAACAACGTCTAACATCAGTCTGTGAAATCTTTAACAACCAAAAATGACATTTGTCTGAAATCTGGTATAAGGCCCCTAGTTGGATCATGAATCAAAATAAAATAACAATAACAAGTTTCATAATCAGGCCTTCCAAAGTAAGGGAGGCTCACCAACTACAAACCTCTGACAAGTTATTTGATTGCTTAACGGGACCCCAGGACCGCATTTAAAAATCCTGAAATATAGGGGGTCAATACAGATGTACTGGTACGTAGAGCAATAAAAAATTAATGAATTTATACATATATAACATAGGTGAGAGAAAGTCATCAAACGTTATGCATGAAATAGTTTAAAATACATGGGAAATCAAAAATGATCTTAAAACAATCTTGTCAATGCAGTTCTATTCTTTGTATTACTTCTGAGCTAGATGGTACACCCTACATATCTGAAATTATCTCACGGGCTGTATGGGATCCGCCCTTAACTCGGCGGCCAAGCTCCCAACTCAAGTTTGCCATAAGGGTTGGAGTATCTGAATCTGATATGCCACAGGGCTCTAGGACAGCGTATAATCAATCTTGGGGAATTAATAAGCCCGTATCAATAAAACACGATTTTGAGCAATGAATCTATGACTCATGCCTACTTCGGGTAACCACCTAACTCTCTTAGTGCCCATTTTTAATCTGTTCTAACATGCATCTGTCTGAATCTAAAATAAAAAATCTAAAATGTAATTTGTATTCTGTTTTGAGTTTTATCATGGCCTTATTGATTTATTATCATCATACCAAGACTTGCAAGTCATATCTAAGACATTCAATGTCATATTACAGTCTTCTCTTTCAAAACATAAAGTTTGGACCACCATACTTCAAACAACTTAAGAGGATTCATACTTAAAAACATTTGTCAAATTATGCAAAGATCACTCTTTTCAGCATTTCAACAAATAAGCGGTGGTCATGAAGTTTGTGACAAATCATGTAACTCTTTCGTTATATATCTTCAACATTATTAAGAAGTAAAAGCCCCATATCTTCAATCCAAAATCATAATCAAGTGATAAACAAAAATCAAGACATTTGTATTATGCTTCTTTAAAAAATTCTTTTGAAATAATCCATATCTTAATAAAACAATGGGGATCCATAGCAAGAGAGGGATTCTATATGTTCATGCTCTTAATTAAATCTTCAAATTCAATTACATACATACTTGTATATAATTCAAATCAAATTTAGGGGAAAGACCTCAAGACCAAAACAATAATATAATTAAGGAATTCATATTGCAAAATTGTAAACATAAATTCCAAAACCCTTCTCAAATTCGTGATCTTACAATGTTCAAATGTTATTGAAACAATTTCCTTATGCCCATGTAGTTTTAGAAAAACCCCACGTATCTTAATTTTGAAGAAATCATGAAGAAGTTTTGAAAAAATTTGACCTTTAAGCTTGATTTTCCAAACCCTAGTTGTTTTCTCCTCTTGTGTTCTTGAATGATGAATTGGGGATCTTAAAAGGATTAAAACATTACTGATTAACTTAGTTTCATTTAAGGATGATTAGGGATGGAATTTGGGTGAGGTAATATGACTAAAGTTCCCCTATACCCTTTAGAAATTGAAATAACGCGTAAAATTACTTGAGATTTTCGTCAGGTTTCTTGTCGGGGCGCAGTCGATGCAACGCATCAAGATCGTGTCGGCTTATTGCCTCACACGAAAAATACCATAACTTTTCGCTTGGTTATTGGATTTAGGTAAAATTGGTATCATTCGGAATCTAATTCAATTATCTACAATTTGGTGGGTCTTGAGATAAAAATTTCAATGTGTATCAAAAGTTATACACATTCAAATTTGATCCTCGAAGAATCGAATATCAAACTTTGGATGAATGAATGACTCTTAGCTCAACGTTGCTCCAAGTGATTTTTATGAACACTTTTCACCTCATAATCACTTCATACACTAGGATAAGGATAATGACACATGAATTTAAATATAAACCATGGAATTAGAGCGTACGCACATAGGAATGTCGGTTCGCTTTCTAGCTCGAAAATGCGGGGTGTTACATTATCTCCCGCTTGGGATCATTCATCCCCGAATGATGGATAGGGACTTGTGTAAGTTATACAAGTGTAGAATAAAGAATGAAACCTCATATTAAACTTGTTTCCTTAACAAAATATGTAGAGGCATCAAACGAGCTTCATGATAACTCTTAGTGAAACATGAGATAATGAGACTTTACATAGGGATGATCTTGCACGTGAGTTTTATGAATCATAATCTTCACAACACAGGGCAGGGGTTTATTGATGATCATATATTGATTTATATATTGGTACTAATAATGAATTAAGATTTCGCAGAAGATAGGATTAGAACCATTCTCTACCTTACAAAGTACCACAAATAGACTTAAACTTAGAGGCACTAATCGTCTACACCCCAAATAATAAATAGCATACTTCACACTCGCCAACTTACACTTCTCCAATCACATACCTAGCCACAAGAACTTGAGTCCCACTACTTAGTACTATTATGTTGAAGCCTAACTCAGAGTAAAAAGGTGATAACTTAAACTATAGGACCTTGTACTTTACATCCCATTAAGAATATTACCTCACCTTATCACTATCGTCAAACACTTTTGGGTTTTAATTCAAGGAATACTAACCACATAGTACATGGGTTGAGTTTTCATCAATCACAACATTCAAGCCTATCATTACTGCACCCACTTCATGGATTTCCCCCACTAAGACCAGAAAATTCAATCACATTCACAAAGATTTTCGCCATATATCCTATTTCTAGCTATTTCTCATAATAAAAGTCCATCCCCTTCTTATGTATTTCACATAACAAAAGTTCATCTCTTTTCTTTCCCTTTCACCTATACCCTTAGAACGAGAATTCACACCAAATTTTTTTTCACCTTCAAGAACATCTATTCCTCTACCTAACACATCACCACGCTACCACAACCACCACCATGTTATCACACGGAGGGTCATTAAGGGACCTGAGCATAAATGTCATGAATGGAAGTAACACCATTAGACCATAACTTATACTTATTGCCTACTCAAGAAAGGGTATGAAATAAAGATACGATAAAATAAACACGAAGTGCTCCACATATCAAGTGTCTGGATCATAAGTAGAGAGTCATTCAGAAAAAGACACAGTACAACAGGAATTCTTAGGATAGAGCATAGTGAGAAAACATTGGTGCACATATCAAGATAAAATGTGAGAAAGAAACTAAATTACCCTCCTGGACCCAGAAATTAGTAATTTAAAATAGGCACCCAACACGCTAAATGACACGCCATGTCGGTCCCTACCGATGCGAATCCTGGAGCGATGCGTCAACATCGCACTGGCCCACTATTTTGATCATCCAAACATGCCTCAAATGTTGTATGAAAAATCCAAAACTTTCCTAGGACATCCGCTTTTCACCCTTGATCATGAATCAACTCAAAAATCTACGTCTCGAGGCCAGGAAGATCAATTTGAGAATCATGAAAGTTAATAGCTCAAAAATATGACTAAGTCTTTTAACAATTAGAAAATTTTTTAGGTTTAAGATCTCCACATATTTAACTAAGAAAAGGATTTCCAATTGACGTGATTGCTCCTTATTTTAGGAACTGAGATCTGTCATGAGTTTGCATAAAATTTATCGCTTTTGCTTAACCCAGCATAGGATGAATATATGACATAAAGAAACATATTTTATTAGGACCAAACATGCTGAGAGACATAGATTTTCATGGATCACGAACAACATAACATATGGCTTGAATATATGAAAGACTGGATTACTGAGAGAGATAATTGCTTCTAGTTTCGAGGCCGGATCATAAACATAAGTCCATAGAGAACTCAAACCATAGGGATAGGTATGAATTGAACACAAGACATAGGACATTAGCAGAATAATCTCTAAAATAGAAGTAGGAGGAGTATGCTTGAGTACGAATAGATTTATTATGACTTCTCCCCACAACTTGCCACATTGAGAATAATTTGGGAACTAACTTAATTCCCCTTCTCCCCCTTACATCAAAGTCATAATCCTAGACTTACAGATATATCCCCTTATCAAATGTATAGCCAGAACTCTTAACATAAAAGAGACATCACCACATCCGTAAACTCTAATCTTTTCCTGAAGAACTATACCCTGAAGGCCTAGCTTTTCTGTAAATGCTACTTTTTACTTTTGCTATACTCTATAGCCATCACTCTACAACTCCCACTCTCATGAGTGCATGGATTCATACTTGTTATCATAAAAAAAAGGGTATCAACATATATATGAAAATAACTCCTCTCATTAATCTCTAATACAAAGACACTAAATCATTTCTAGGACATTCCCCTTTAGGGAAACTAATTGTAATTTCCACCCCCAAAGTCATTAACATATGGCTAACATTATCACTACATAAACACCCAGACTTTTAAACATTAAATGCTCCATCTTTAGTTCCTTATACTAGCATTACACCTCTAATCACCCAACTTTCAACTTAACAAAAATTTATAAAACAACACCATAGGAGCATTTAATCTAAATAATGCTATACCATAATTCCCCATACATATATATACCAAAAGATTCAAGAATTAAATCTAGGGTATGCGTGACACTTGTAAGACCCCACAAAATCGAAAGCTTAATTTGGTCCTTTAGGATTGTCAAGGGGTCCCAGACTTAGAATATTTAGCTAAGTACTCAGACTTAGCGTCATTTTAACCTATGAAGGTTGGAAGTCTTATATCACAACCTTTACATTTATTAAATGTTGATGTTTAGGTTGATTTATGATTAGGAATGTCCATAGATATTTCTGGACAAGTTTTGGATTTTTTGAACTTCGTTTGAAGCTCTTTGGAATTTTAAAATAGTGGATCAATGCGATCTTAGCCCGACACATCGACTATTGTGTTAATTAATATTTTCCCCAGCTACCAGCTTTAAATTTTAGTGAATTGATGCAAACATGGTGCGGCGCGTTAGTTATTGCGTCAATGGAATCGACGCGCCACGTCGACCTATGCGTCGGCAACCCAGTTTTCAGTCATTCAAAAGACTGCATTCTTGGGGGTATTTAGGTTTTTTTCCCTTGAACCAGCCCCCAAAATACAAAATTAAACTCCCTATAGAGCAAATATAGTCATTCATTCTCCAATTAGCTCAAGAACAAAACCCTAGGTGCTTAAATTTCAAATCAAGAATGCAAGATTCAACCATAAACTTTCAGAAATTCTTCAACACAGGTATGTGAAGTGTTCATCCAAGGGTTCCTTCCACCATTAGAGTCTAAGAATCTTTTTTAAACTTTAAGTAATTGATTTTATGATTTCAATGGTTTTAATTAAAGTGTATCCATGATTGTTATTTTGATTAAGTTCCTAATTTATGATTATATATATATATATATATATATATATATCTCATATGAAATTGATCATTATATGTGTAGATTCTTATGAATCCATGACAAACCCTTGACTTGTGAAATTAGAGATAAATTATGATGCTTACTTGTTGTTCAATACCATGTGCATATTCTATGCTCACCAAGTACTTGATAAAGTGTCCATGCGAACTATTAAGAGAATGAAATCATATCAAGTTAGCTTATTTGCAAGCTATATAATGCAAGTATTGGTTAAAATTCCCCAATGTATGAATGATGATCAAGTTCATAGTTTTCATATTTCATATTATGCCATGTCTCTTAATTTATGCTATCGAGTCCTGGGGTACTTGTACCTAACAATTTAGCTAATTATCGAGAGCCATACTCAGTCATAGAATAGTAACAGTCATGACATGATCAGTAGAACTCTCTGTCATTTATAGAACTCAAGAAAACTCAGTAGAATCCATATTTGTCTAGTCTAATTTAGTATCCAGTTCAGACCTCAATAAACTCAGTCAACTACTAGAATTCATTAGTATTCTGTCAGTCAATGAAACTCAGTGAACTCAGTTTAATTTAGCTTAACAGTAAGCTCAGTAAACATTTAGTCTAGCCTAGTACAGACTAGAAATAAGTTCAGTGTCTATTCAGTTGGGAGTAGGATTCAGCACCGAGTTAACCCAGGGATGGGGGCATTTCTATCAATAGAGGGTTTGACCCTTAACAGAAATACCTATATTACAGAACTAAGTAGCTAACATAGGTTGAGGTATCTTTCATATAGATATTATGAGGGTTGATACTTCTCATCTAAGTTATCCAGTCAGTGAGGGTTGATGAAAAAGCTTTTTGTGAGAGAGGGTTAAATCATAGTTTGTCCTTACCTGTGGTACGGTATGGATACCCTTCTAAATGGGGTTACAAGTTAGACTCCAAATCAACTAGAGAAGGGGCATGTCGGTTACATGATTATCTCCCACAGTATCAGTTCCAGTCTTAGTCTTAGTATAGAACTTAGTTCAGTTCTACAGATTCAGGACTATCAAACATGGTTACTCAGCTCAGTGCAGAACTCAGTATAGTTTCATGTTACTCAAAACTGTTAGATAAAGTTATTTAGATAATCAGTAATATAGTATTCCTAAACCTTGATATTGGTTATCAGTATTCTGATTTAGTACTCAGCATTAGCACGATCTTAATTACAGTCTATGCGTTTATGCATATACTCTTACTCAGTCATACTAATGTTATTTAGTTATTATTGTTCATGCACATGAACCCATATATTTTAGCCTACCTCACTGAGTATATCAGTACATTCAAAGTATTGACACATGCTTTTCTTTATGCTATGATGTCTTATATCATAGGTTTAGATGCACCAGCCCCAGAGCACCCATAGTAGTAGTGAGTCCTCATAGTTCGACGACATACTTATTATTTACATTAATTTAGTTTTATTTTAGTTGATGGAGTTAGTTGAGGGTTTGTCCCATCAACTCCATAGTTCAGACAGTTAGAGGATTTTTCAGACTAGAGTATATTCAGATAGTTGTTCAGTTTTTTTCAGTACTTGTATTCAATTTTAGTATTTTGATACCGTATTAAGATTTATATATAGATTTGGACCTTATGGCATATGTTTTCTTCTATTTATGCATAATTACAGTATTTGTTACTTAATTATTGTAGTACGTACTAGTCATGGGTTAGCTAATGGTACTTTGGGATTATGAGCACCGTGTAGCATCTGGGGTACAGAATCAAGGCAATACAAAGTTGGTATCAGAGCCTAAGGTTTAACAAAGTCATAGGAAGTCTGAAAGCCGCATCTAGTAGAGTCTTGTACATGGGTGTGTTACATGCCACACTTAAGGACAAGAGGCTATGAGATGTTTTTGGAAAAGTTTTCCTTCTTTTAGTATTCATGTCATGCGAGTGAGCACGGGCTCCAGTTACACTATTTTTCTAATCCTAGTTTCTCTTTCATTTATAGAATATGCCTCCAAAGAGGACTTAGGGAAGAGGAATGGGAGATCAATCAGCCCCTCTGCCCGTCCATCCAGATCCTTTGGGAAGCATGTTTCCCATGCGAAGTTTAGAGCAGCCTTCACCACCCTATCTTATTCTGTGGTAGCCCAAAATGAACCCAATGGCCAATATTGCTGCTACTAAGATTTAGGACTTTACCCAAATAAACCCCCATCATTTATTGGGTTTAATTTAGATAAGGACCCTCAGAAATTTCTTGATTAGGTGCAGAAGGTTACCAATATCATAGGGGTGACTACTGTTGAGAGTCCTAAGTTGGCTGCTTATCAGTTACAGGATGTGGCTCACTCATGGTTCAAATAGTGGAAGGCTAAGAGGGTTACAAATGTAGGGTCCATAGAATGGGAAGAGTTTACAGTTGATTTTCTAGATAGGTTCTTCCCACTACAGTTGAGGGAAACAAAGTTTTTGGATTTTATAAACCTGAAATAGGGCAATTTGAGAGTGCAGGAGTATTTTCTTAAGTTTACTCAGTTAACTAGATATGCCTCACATATTGTAGCAGATAGAAGAGTAAAGATGAGTAAGTTTATGTCAGGAGGGTTTAACAGCGTGGTCAAACAGTGTAGGACCATAATGCTAACCAAAGAGATGGACATAGCCAGGCTCATGGTCTATGCTCAGTATATAGAGAAGGCCAATATTAAAGAGAAAGAGAGGAAGAATAAAAGAGCAAGAACTGTTAATTTTAATTTTATTCAGCCTAAGTCAGAGGGTGGGAATCATTCTCAGTTCCGCCTAAAATCCTTAGTTCCAGCTTCTTTCTCAGCCAGTGCTCCAGTACCAAAATTCAGAGATGGCAATTGAGATAGGGAATCTGGTCCTAAACCCCAAGGCAATGTTAGTAGTTCTCAAATCAATCCCCTTAGCAAGAAGTACGATAGAAACCACCAGGGTATCTGCAGAGCTGGCAGTGATGTGTGTTTTGGATAAGGCAAGCCAGACCACAGAGTTAGATAGTGTCCTTAGGTGGGTTCACAGAGTTAGAATAACCGTCCCCTAGCTCATTCCGATCGCCCAAATTAGTAGGGTGCCTCTTCCAGTGCCACCAGTGGGCAGCATCCAAACAAACTATATGCTCTTCAGTCCCAATACGATTTGGAATGTTCTCCTGATGTGGTCACTGGTACGTTACAAGTTTTCCATTTTCATGTTTACTCTTTACTAGATCAGGAGCTTTCTTTTCTTTTGTTACTCCATATATAGCAGTTGATTTTGGAGTCAATCTCGAAATTCTAGTAGATCCCTTCTCTATTTCTACACCAGTAGGTAAATCTATCATAACCTAGTGGGTATTCAGGAACTTTTCGGTTATGATATCTCAGGAAGTCATTTTAACAAATTTAGTCCAATTAGAGATGACTGATTTCAATGTCATTCTCAGCATAAATTGGCTTTATTTATATTATGCCTTAGTTGAATGTAGAAATAGAGTTGTCCAGATTTAGTTTCTGAATAAACTCGTCCTAGAGTGGAAAAGTAGTACTTCAGCACTTAGGGATCAACTTATTTCTTACCTTCGGGCTAGAGAAATAAAATCTAAGGGATGTGTCTACCATCTTATTCGAGTCGAGGACTCTAGTTCAAAATCCCCTATTCTTGAATCAGTATCAGTAGTATGTGAATTCCCATATGTGTTTCTCAAAGATCTTCCTAGAATTTCTGCCGATTAGGAAATTAATTTCAGAATTGATCTTCTCTTAGATACTCAACCCGTCTCTATTCTTCTATATAGAATGGCTCTAGCAAAATACAGAGAATTAAAGGAACAATTAATTGATCTCTTAGATAAGGGATTCATCAGACCCGACGTGTCCCCATAGGGCAAACCAATGTTATTTGTGCATAAGAAAGATGGCTCTATCAGAATGTGCATAGATTATCGTTAGTTAAACGAAGTTACGATCAAGAATAAGTATCCACTCCCCAGAATTAATGAATTATTTGATCAACTTCAGGGTGCTAGTTATTTCTCTAAGATAGACCTCAGATAAGGCTATCATTGGCTCAGAGTCAGGGAAAGTGACATCCTAAAAATAGCTTTTCAAACTCTGTACGGTCACATTGAATTTTTAGTTATGTCTTTTGGTCTTACCAATGCCCCAAAAACTTTTGTGGACTTTATGAACCATGTGTTCAAGCAGTACTTGGACATGTTCATCATAGTCTTCATAGATGACATTCTTGTTTACTCCTATAGTGAATACGATTATGTAGACCATCTTAAAACAATATTGCAGACTCTCAGAAACCTTAGTTATTCGCTAAATTCAGTAAGTGCAAATTTTGGCTAGGGTCAGTAGCATTCCTTGGCCATATAATTTTTGGTGATGGCATTAGAGTTGATCCCCAAAAGCTGAAGCAATGAGAAACTAGCCCAGGCCTATCTCTCCATCAGATATCAGGAGTTTCTTGGGTTTGGCTGGTTATTACTGATGGTTTGTTGAGGGATTTTTGTCTATTGCATCCCCTATGTCCAGATTAACTCAGAGAAATTCAAGGTCCAGTGGTCAGATTCTTATGAGAAGAGTTTTCAGGAGTTGAAGACTCGACTCACTACAACTCTAATTTTGACCCTACCAGATAGTTCAAATAGTTTTGTTGTGTACTATGATGCTTCAAGAGTTAGATTGGGTTGTGTTCTAATGCAGAGAGGTAAGGTCATAGCCTATGCCTCTAGACATCTTAAGCCCCACAAGAAGAACTATCCTACTCATGATCTTGAGTTAGCAGCAGTTGTTTTTGCCTTAAAGATTTGGAGGCATTACTTGTATGGTTTGCATGTTGATGTGTTCACTGTTCATAAGAGCCTACAATATGTGTTATCTAAGAAAGACCTCAATCTCCATCAGAGAAGGTGGTTGGAAATTCTTGAAAGACTATGACATAAGTGTTCTGTATCATCTGGGCAAGGACAATGTAGTGGCTGATGCTCTCACTAGAATGTCAATGGGTAGTGTTGGCCATATTGAGAACAGTAAGAAGATGTTAGCTCAGAAAGTTTATCAGCTATCCTAACTAGGTGTTCACTTAGTCGATTTAGCAGAAGGTAGTGTGTGGGTGCAGAGTAGCTCAGAATCATCCCTAGTTTCTTAAGTAAACAAAAATCAGGATGAGGATCCAGTCTAGTCTAGTTGAAGGAATCTGTCAGAAATCAGAAGGTAGAGGTTTTCTCCCAAGGGGGAGATAGTGTTTTGCATTGTCAGGGTCATCTGTGTGTGCCAGGTGTACATGTATTAAGGTAGCGAATTCTTGCAGAAGTGTATGGTATGCATTACTCTATTCATCTAGGGGCCAGGAAAATGTACCACAATTGGTGGGAGATCTATTGGTGGAGTAGGATGAAAAGAGACATATGCAGAGTTTGTGGCTAAGTGCTCAACATATCAGTAAGTTAAGATTGAGCATTAGAAGCCTAGTGGATCCATGTAAGAGTTCAGTATTCCCACTTGGAAATGGGAAGAAGTGAACATAGACTTTATGACAGGCTTGCCTCGTACTCATCGTCAGCATGATTCAGTTTGGGTCATTGTAGATAGGATGACCAAATCAACTCATTTTTTTCTAGTTCATACCTATTATTTAGTTGAGGATTATGCCAAACTCTACATCAGGGAGTTGGTCAGATTGCATGGTTTTCCGTTATCTATTATCTTATATAGAGCTGCATTGTTCACCTGTAATTTCTGGAAATCATTCCAAAAGGCTCTTGGTACCCGAGTTCATCTCTGTACAACCTTTCATCCTCAGATAGATGGTCAAGAAGAAAGGACCAGTCAAACCTCGGAAGATATGCTATGAGCATATGCGATAGACTTTAAAGGTAGTTGGGATAACCACTTGTCTTTGATTGAGTTTACATATAGCAACAGCTATCACTCCAGTATTTAGATAGCTCCATTAGAGGCGCTTTATCGGAGGAGGTGTAGATCTCCCATTGGTTGGTTTGAAGTGGGTGAGGCCACAGTGGTAGGTCCTGACTTGGTGTTTGATACCTTAGAGAAGGTCCAATTGATCAGGGAAAGGCTTAAGATAGCTTAGAGCCAAAAGAAATCATACACAGAAAGGATCTCAAGTTCGCGATTGGTGACTATATGTACTTAAAGATCTCTCCTATGAAAGGAGTGAAGCATTTTGGCAAGAAAGCAAAACTCAGTCCCCGATATGTCGGTCCTTACCGAATTCTCAGCTCGAAAAGGTAGCTTATGAGCTTGAGTTAACTTCAGATTTATCTTTAGTACATCCAGTGTTTTATGTCTCTTTGCTAAAGAAATGCATAGGGGACCCATTAGTCGTAGTCCATATTAAGAGCATAGATATTCAGATCAGCCTCTCTCATTAAGAGATCCCAGTCGAAATCCTTGACTATCAAATTCGCAAACTAAGGAACAAAGAAGTTCCTCTAGTCAAAGTTCTTTGGCTAAATCAGTCTATTAAGGAAGCTACTTGGGAAGCGGAAGTAGACATGCAAACCAATTATCCTTATCTATTCTTCGCTAATCCAGACTTAGCTCAAGGTAATAGTTTCCTTAAGCTTAATCAGTTTCATGTTCGGATTTCAATTACAAATGTGGTATCGGTTCCCATTGCATGTTCAGTATATAGATTTACTTTATCAGTAATGCCAGTCATGCATTCATGAATCTTGTTCAGTTATATCCATGCATCAGATATGTATGCTGAGTATGATAATTCAGAATACCAGTAATATCAATCATATAGTCATGTTCTAGATGTTCATGTCCACTAAGTAAGTCAATCTCTTTGTATTCTCCATCTCAGCAGTCTTATTGGAGGATGAATGTTCATAAGGGGGAGATAATGTAAGACCATACCCAATCCTAAGCTTAATTCAGTTCTTTAGAATTGTCAAGGGGTCCTAGACTTAGAATATTTTAGCTAAGTACTTAGACTTAGTGTCATTTTAACCTCCGAAGGTTGGCAATCTTATTTTGCAACCTTTACATTTATTAAATATTGATGTTTAGGTTATTTCATTATCAAGAATGTTCGTAGGTGTTTTCAAACAAGTTTCAGATTTTTTGGACTTCGTTTGAAGCCCCTTTCTAACCTTAAAACAGTGAATCAATGCGATCTTATTGCGCCACATCGACTATAGCGTTGATTAATATTTCCCCCGGCTACCAGCATCCAATTCCAGTGAATCAACGTGAACATGGCATAATGCGTTGACTATCGTATTAATGCCATCAATGCACCGTGTCGACCTACGCGTTGGTAACCTAATTTTTGACTATCTCATTCCTAACTATTTCTTATAATAAAAGTCTATCCGCTTCATAGCTATTTCACACAACAAAAGTTCCTCTCCTTGCTTTTCTTTTAACCTATACCCTTAGCACGAGAATTCGTACAGAATTTTTTTCACCTTCAAGCACATCTACTCGTCTACCTAACACATCACCACGCTACCATAACCACCCCCATGTTATCACACGGAGGGTCATTAAGGGACCTGAGCATAAATGTCATGAATAGAAGTAACACCATTAGACCATAACTTATACTTATTGCCTACTCAAGAAGGGGTATGAAATAAAGATATGATAAAATAAACACAAAGTGCTCCACATATCAATTGTCTGGACCGTAAGTAGAGAGTCGTTCAAAAAAAGACACAATACAACATGAATTCTTAGGATAGAGCACATTGAGAAATATTGGTGCACATATCAAGATAAAATGAGAGAAAAAGACTGAATTACCCTCCTAGACCCAGAAATTAGTAATATGAACTGGGCACCCAACACGTTAAGAGATGCACCACATCAGTCCCTAACGACGCGGATCCTGGCATGATCTGTCGACATCGCATTGGCCGACTATTTTGATCATCCAAACATGCCTCAAAGGGTGTCTAAAAAATCCAAAACTTTCCTGAGACATTCTATTTTCACCCTTGATCATGAATCAACTCAAAAATCTATGTCTCGAGGTCAGGAAGATCAATTTAAGAATCATGAAAGATAATAGCTCAAACATATGACTAATTTTTTTAACAATTAGAAAAATTTTCAGGTTGTAAGCTCTCCAAACATGCAACTAAGAGCAGTATTGAGTTGATCATGCTACGGGGTGTTACATTATAACTACGACAAGGATTTCCACTTAAAGTGAATGCTCCTTATTTAAGGAACTGTAATCTGTCATGAGTTTGCATAAAGTTTATCACTTTGGCTATACCTGACATAGGATGAATCGGTGACAAAAAGAAACATATTTTCTTAGGATCAAGCATACTGAGAGACATAGATTTTCATGGATCAGGAACAACATAACGTATGTCTTGAATACATGAAAGACTAGATTACTGAGAGACATGATTGCTTCTAGTTTGGAGGTCGGATCATAAACATAAGTCCATCGAGAACTTGAACCATAGGCATAGGTATGACTTCAATACATAACGTAGGACAGTAGCAGAATAATCTCCGAAATGGAAGTAGGAGGAGTATGCTTGAGTAGGAATAGATTTATTATGACTTTTCCCCACGACTTGCCGCATTAACAATAATTTAGGAACTAACTTAATTCCCCATATCCCCCTTAGATCAAAGTCATAATCCTAGACTTACAGACATATCCCTTTATCAAATCTATAGCCACAACTCCTAACATAAAAGAGACATCACCTTATCCTTAAACTCTAAACTCTCTCTGAAGAACTATACCTTGAAGGCCTTGCTTTTCTGTAAATGCTACTTTTAACTTTTTCTAGCCTCTATAGCCATCACTCTATAACTCCCACTCTCATGAGTGCACGCATTCACACTCTTTATCACAAAAAGGGGGTAACAGTAAATACATGGACATAACTCCTCTCATTAATCTCTAATACAAAGACACTAAATTATTTCTAGGACATCCCCCTTCAGGGACACTAACTGTAATTTCCTCCAACCCCCAAAGTCATTGACGTATGGCTAACATTATCCTGGCATAGACACCCATACTTTTAAACACTTAATGCTCCATCTTCAATTCCTTATACTAGCATTACACCTCTAATCACCCAACTTACAACTTAACAAAAATTTGTAAAACAACACCATAGGAGCATATTGACTACTCATATTTCTTTAATTCAACTCAAAATAATTCTATACCACAACTCCATAGGCATCTACATACCACAAGATTCAAGAATGAAATCTATGTATGCATGACACTCACACGCATCACACCTCATCTAGAAAATTAAGAATGATGTTGGTAGGTAGAAGGTTGTGATTTTCGAGATTAGTGATAATTGTATCTTAAGGTATCAAGGTAGATTATGTGTTCCCAATATTGATGGGTTGCGAGGATAAATTTTGGTCGAGGTCACGAGTCACATTACACTATTCATCTTTTTCGATGAAAATGTATCATGATCTTAAGAAGATTTTTTGGTAGAATAATTTGAAGAGGGATGTGGCTAATTTTATAGCTAAAGGCATAGTGTGTCAGCAAGGAAGGTAGAGCACTTGAGGCTAGGTGGGTTGACTCAAGAGATTGAGATATCGGTGTGAAAATGAGAGATAATTAATATGGATTTTGTTACTAGTATTTTATAGTCTTGCTAGAATTTTGATTTGATTGGGTTATCGTGGATAGAATGACTAAGTCTTCTCACTTCTTGCTAGTGAGGACTAATTTCTCTTTAGAGGATTATGCCAAGTTGTTCATTAAGGAGATTGTGAAGTTGCATGGTATGCTAGTTTCCATCTTACCTGATCGGGGTACTTAGTTCACACCTCATATTTGGAGGTCATTCCAGTGAAGTTTGGGGACTAAGGTGACCCTTAGTACTATTTTCCACAAGTAGATTGATGGTCAAGTAGAAAGGACAATTAAGCCCTTGGAATATATACTTTGGGCTTGTGTTTTTTATTTGGAGGTAGTTGGGTTGACCAATTTCCTTTCATAGAATTTGCATAAAACAACAGTTATCACTCTTGCATTTGTATAGCACCATTTGAGGCCTTATATGGTAGGAGGTATAGGTCTCCTATTGGGTGGTTTGAGGTCAGTGAAAATAAGTTATTTAGTCCTGATTTGGTTTACCAAGATACGAAGAATTTAAAGGTGATTTGGAATAGACTTAAAGTTGTCCAAAGTTGTCAAAAGTCCTATCTAGATGCAAAGTGAAGGAAGTTAGAGTTCAGTGTTAGTAATTGGGTGTTCCTGAAGGCGTCTCCCATGAAGGGAGTGATACGGTTCAATAAGAAAGGGAATCTTAGTCCCTCTTAGGTTAGTCTATACTTGGTTTTGAAGAGGGTTGGTAATGTTGCATCTGAATTAGTGTTGCCTTCCAGTTTGTGCTCAATTCATTCAGTGTTTCATGTTTTGATATTAAAAAAGTGTGTGGGCGATCCTTCGATGGTTGCTCCATTGGAGAGGTGGGTATTTCATATTCCTTATCCTATATAGAAGTCCTGGTTGAGATTTTGGATTTGCAAATTCGTTGGTTATGGACCAAGGATATGGCATCGGTAAAGTTCTATGGAGAAACCAAAAGGTCAAGGAAGCTACTTGGGAAGCTAAAGAGGACATAAAGTCCAAGTATCCATTCTTTTTTCCCATTTTAGATAATTGTTCTTGAGGTATGTGTATTCCTTAATATCTTTGTTTTTCGTCTTTGTTAAAGGTAAGTGAGGTTATGTGTTGAGTCAAATCATGCTAATAAATGCCTTGGCATGTCCTTTGAGGATGAATGATCCCAAGGGGAAAGTATATAATGCCCTGGGTTTTTGGTACTTGAAAACTTTTAAAACCTTATCCTCATGTCCTGAGTACAACTCCCTTGATGATTCATTGGACCAAATCATAATAAAATCAGAAAGTGTCTAGCTGAGTTCTGCTCTGAGTATGAGTGGATCACTATAAGTTGTAAGGACTTGTTATGAGTCATTGGATATAAATCATAGGGTGTCCAGTGTATACCCCAAATGGTTGTTGGGTTGAGTACTACTGGACCCTACGAGTCGTAGGGTCCCATTATGAGTCATATATGTTGAGTCGTAAGGTCAAAAGAAATGGGATTGCCTTGGAAGTTCTCTTGGATACTACCGGTGGTGAAAAGTCGTTATGACTCTATACGGTCATATAGTGACCCCTAGTCACTAATGACTAAATTTCAATTTTAAAATTAAGGGCACTTTGGCTTCTCACCCAATTAAAACACTTAAGAATGGTTGTTTCTCTTTCATAACGTACTCAAACATTTCAAAAGCTCTCTTAAATTCTCTCAAGCAACCATACTTAGGGTTTCTAAGAAGTAGGCAATCCAAGGGCTCAAAGGTTGAATTCTTTTTGCTAAACTTGGTATTTTAGGCATGTTACTCTTCCCTAATTATTAATTTGCTAAAAGCATAAGTTTTAAATTGTTGTTCATATGGTATTCTGGTTGTTTTTGAAAACATGGGTTGAAGGTTTTGAATAATTGTTGTTTATATGATGTTTCATGTTTATCCTATGTAGTTTATGTTTATAGGGTGGTTTTAAAAAATCAAATTGATGCATGTGAATGGTGAATGAACTACTGATTGTGATTTCCCAAATTTATGATTTTTGAAGTGGTTATGACCCAATCCCCATATTGTGAAATTGGTTTTGAATATGAAAAGTATGCATATTGAACTACTCATGAACTATTGCATAATGTGAAAAGTCAATAAAGCATAATGATTTTTTTGAATTGAACCTTAAGGGATTATGTGATTCCCCAAGTTAATGTTTAATTTAAATATGGGGGTTGTGAATTTACCCCAAGTGATGGTAATTGGTTTGGTATGTTGAAGTTACCTTGCAAGTATAGTTGGTATGATGATACAATTGATATATGACTAAATGTAATCATGGTTAAATAACTAAAAATGTATGTGCTAATTTTTTAATTAGGCTTTAATGAGGGTTGTGTAGCTCAGTCGTGAAAGTAGAGGTCTTGAAGGACCAATACTGGAAACTGTAGTTTCCAGCACGGGGGTCTATATATCCGGGTAGTTTAGTCACCTTTATTATTATCATATTATTGGGAGGTTCAAGTCCCTCATATACTACATAATTTGGTGTTTGTGTCATCTTTATATGCTGGGAGGTTCGAGTCCTCCATAGTGTATATGTTTACCCTCTGGTTCGTGTGACCTCACGCACTAGGGCCCTAGCAGCTGGGGGAGAGCTGGGCCCATATGGCTTATGGGTGCCTTCTAATGTTATGACTATTGAGCTACACAATCCAGGCTAATGTTTCATAGTGCTTGTTAAGCCTTGTTCCCTATCTTTGTATGTGATATATATGTATATGCATTTGATTATATGCATTGGTTTTGAATAATTTTGAACTATTGATGACGACATTATGCTATCCTTATCCTTGAGTTACATACTAGTGTTCATCCCACTAACCATCTCTGAATATTGTATCCCTACGTGATTCAAGTACCAGAGATACCTTTAATTTTTATGCACAGAGTTAGGTGGGTCGGCTTAGTTCGTCAGTTTGATCGGGTGAGTGGTGAGCTTCCATTCTTCGAAAGACTTAGACATTTCATCCATTATTATTATAGACTAGAATTAAGATTTTTTCATTATCATTAACATTATCATTTTCACTGTCATCTATCAGAGTCAGAAACATGTCCCGACCAAGACTAATTTTTGGTTCTTTTTTTAGAAGTCTTTGTTGGATTATTTGGCATTTGGGTGATGTTGGTCGGTTGTTTTGGCCGATTGATGGTTATCAGTTATAGACATTCCCTTTATTCTTTAAACTTATCTTGTTATATGTTCAGACTTCATCAAACATTAGGCATATAATGTTTGGTTTGAGTTGGTGTAGGGGGTGATCTTCGGTCCATGTGGGACTTGAGATATCCATCACGGCCAGGCCCGTGTTTGGGTAATGGCAATACGCTGTTATGACCATTGTTGAATCTTTTTATAGGTTAGTGTAGGGTCTAAATAATCTCAACTTACCATTGCATGAACTAGATAGGTTGTAGTTGATATTGTAACTCTTTACCATGTGTGTGTAAGGTATTAGCCTAGTTTACTCTATGCATTTAATCTTGAACTTGACCGGTTAGTCTTGCCCAGGATGTAGGATAGTTTAATGGGACATGATCATAGGTCATGTTTGAATAAGTACACTCTTAGCTTGAAAGACCGACCAAATGAGAAGAAGTATCCCATGATCCCTAATTCAAGCCTAAATTTACCTATTTTCTTGTTTTAGCCTTTTTACTTTCATGTTCAATTACAATGAACCTTCTTTGGACCTAGTCCGTCTTTTGACAATGTGAACCTTAAACTAGGCAAATTGCCTAGGTTGAGGGTGGCTATTATAGGGGTGTGTAGTTAAAGATGGGTATGAAGAAAGGTGTTGAATAAAATAAAAGAAAGTAGGGTTGGGTATGGTAGAGAAGTGTGAAAAAATGATAGAAAAAAGATAATAATAGATACAAAAAATGAAGGAAACCACACCAAATCCAAATAGTAATAAAGGAGAAAAGGGGAGAAAAAAACATGGTTAAGTAGTGGAGCAAATAATGTATGTATAGTGTCAATGAGGGTGAATCACTATTTCCCATATATACCGTACCTACCCCTAAGCCTACAATACAAGTCAAAAAAGTCTTATAGTGATCCAAGTCTTACAAAAAAAACTAAGGTATAGAAAATATGGGCAGGTGTGTAGTATTTTATGCACATTGTTTGAGCTTCTTTGAGAAGCGTAAGTGTTTGATGTAGTCCCTGCATTGACATGCATTATAATACTGTGAGGGTTGGGTCTTCTTTTGCTGTTAGGGTACATGGGTTACCTTGTTAAATACTTATTTGTTTGGGTAGTGTCAATTGCATATATGCTTTGTTGTTTTCTACTATTCTAATGCCATCACTTGACTTTTTTGTGTCATACTATCATGATACATGGATCCACTCAGTGTTTTTGAATGTTGTGAATAGGAGAGGGTAAGAAATTTCAGCTAAAATAAGTTGACTATCGTAGGTGTGTTTGGTTTCCTATAGTTAAGCATCATGTTTATTTACATTGTGTTAGTTGCCTGAGGACATACAAATATTCTAAGTTGAGGGTCTTGATATGCCATGGTTTCATGGCACTTTCGATGCTTAAAATTGGGAAATTTTGCATGAACTTAGGTATTTTTGTTAGATATGACATGATTTTTTGTATAGTTCATAGGAAAATAGTGTTCAGAGCAAAGAATGAGATAAAAGAATGTAGAGTTTTGGAAAAGGCTACCCTCGATTCAATTTCCTCTGCGTCACGCCAAAGTTCCAGGCAACGGGATGGCTCCACGTCGCGCCATCCCTCAATTTTGAATTTGTCAAATTCCAGTGACACGGCGCGATAGTGCCGCATTGCGCTAGGGGTTCAGTTCGGGAAAATTTTATTGAAATTAAATGACGTGTCTAGCGTTAAAAGGGTCAACTTCCCACCCCTATTTAATCCCCTTAACACGTGATTTAGCCACTTTTCACCCAAAATACACTTTCTTCTCTCAAAAACCTCTCAAGAAAAAGCTAGGTTTTTCATAGAAGATCCAATTTTAAGAAAGTTTCTCCGTCAATCTTCACGAAATCACAAACTAAGGTATGCATAGTGTTCATTCATGGACTCCTTTCGTCCATGATACCCAAGAATCTCCTTTCTAAGTTTAAGTTTATGAATTTCTTTATGAATTTCATGTTGGGTTTGTTTTGTTTATGGTGAGAATGATTAATTGATTAATCTCCTAGTATGATATCATGAAATCTCCGTGTATGTAAAAGTTATGCCTATCACATGTTTTGATGGAATTCTTCTATAAATGTATTATGGATTATGATGTTAGTTATATGTTCAAGTAAGTTATTCTTGGTCGGTTTTACTTCCATACCGGAAACATTAGCTGTGTGCCTAGAGCCATGTCATGTTTTAACGATACTCTCAGTCAAGCTATGATCTTTAGACTTCAGACAGTCTTATTACTCAGGTAATCTCCATGATCCCATGACCTCAGTCAGTTGTCAGATATTAGTAGTATTCCATCAGTCAACGGAATTCAAAAATTCAGCTTATGTTCAGTTCAATAAATCATGTTCAGTGTCCATTCAGATGGAAGTAGAAATTAGCATCGATTGAACCCAAGGATGGGGACACACTCTATCAGATGAGGGTGTGATCCTTAGCAGTCATCCTTGCATTCCAGAACTATGTATCCAGTATAGGTTCAGACAACAACACTGCACGAAGAGGTTGATGAGGTAGATAAGCACTATCAGATAAAGGCCACACCATTCTTTTTTGGGGACACTACCAGATAAGGGTCACCCACAGCTTGTCCTTACCAGTGGCGCGATATTGACACCCTTCCAATTAAGGTTAAAGATTGGACCCTAACTCAGCCATAATGGCGTATCAGGGGCATTTCGGTTAGATAACTACTTCCCACAGTTTCATGTTACAGAATCAAGACTGTCAGATATAGTTAATCAGTCTCATAATAGAACTTAGATAGTTCTTCAGGTTTTAGGACTATCAGATATAATCAACTCAGATACAATAGGAAACTCAAATAGTTCCATTAGATTCAGGACTGTCAAATACAGTCACTCATGTTATCAATTATATTTAGATTCAGTAATCATGTTCTCATAGTATTAGTGTCATTTGTTATGTCTCATGCATGTATTCTCACGCTTATGATAGTTAGTTAGTTATTATTATTGTTAATGCATCTGAACCCCATGTAGTTAGCCCACCTCACATGCATACCAGTAAATTCAAAGTACTGACACATTTACGCTGTGGTGTCTTATACCATAGGTTCAGAGACACGAGTTTCAGAGCAATAGTAGATTCCAGATATCTGCAGGCAAATTTAGAAGTGAGTCCTTATCTTTCGAGGACATGATTATTTCTCTATTATCTCATTAATCAGTTTATTAGTTGGAGTTGGTTGGGGACATGTCCCATCAAATCCTTACTGAGATAGTTCAGTCAGTTAGAGGATTTCTAGACTATCATGTTTTAGACTTCAGTATTTTTAGTTTTGTTTTGGCAATTCTATTACCCCACACAGATGTTATATTAGTCAGATTATTTTCAGTTTTGAACCTTACGGCCTTTTAGTTCATGTTTCCACATTATTTAGGATTTTATGTAGTATACAGGTATAAATATCAGTCATGGTTTAGGTTGTGGTCATTCAAGTTCATGAATACTGTGTAGCATTCCGAGTATCATATTTGGGGTGTTACAAACTTGGTATTAGAGCCTAAGGTTCAATATAGTCCTAGAAAGTCTAAAAACCGCATCTAGTAGAGTCTTGTACATGGGTGTGTTGCGCGCCACATTTATGTATAGGAGGCTATAAGATGTTTTAGGAACTATTTCCCCTCTTTTAGTATTCATGTTGTGCCAGTGATCATAATCACAAGTCAATATCTTAGTCTAATCCATTTCTCCCTTTCTTCTACAAAACATGCCTCCTAAAAGGAAAAATGGAAATCAGTCAGCCCCTCAGCCCAAAGATCCTTTGGGTGATCATGTTTCTTATGCGGAGTTTAGGGCCATATTAACTACTCTCGCTCAGTCGTTTACCGCTCAAAATGAATGGCCAGTTGTCATTTCGGCCATCCCAGTGGCTAATTCAGCCACATCTAGGATTAGAGACTTCACCCAAATGAATCCTTTATCCTTCCTCGGGTCTAAGGTAGATGAGTACCCTCAGGAATTCATTAATCAGGTTCAGATGGGAATAGACATCATGGGGGTGACTACTATTGAGAGAGCTGAGCTAGCTATATATTAGTTGCAGGATCTGGCTCATACTTAGTTCCAATAGTAGAAGTCAGAAAGGTCAGATAACGTGGGTCCTATAGAGTGGGAGGAGTTTGTCACCACATTCTTAGATAGATTCTTTCCCCAAGAGCTTAGAGAGGTAAGGTGCTAGAATTCATCATTCTCAGGTAGGGAAATATGATGGTGAAAGAGTATTCTCTTAATTTTACTCAATTAGCCAGATATACCCCTCATGTAGTTGCAGACAATAGAGCCAAGATGAGTAAGTTCGCTTCAGGGGTAAATGATAGTGTGGTCAATGAGTGCAGATCTACCATTCTGAATAGTTACATAACTTTAGCAAGGCTTATAAATCATGCTCAGCAGATAGAAGAGCAAAATATTAAGCAGAGAGAGAAGTAGAATAAAAGAGCGAAGATAGGTAGCTTCAACTTTGCTCAGTGTAAATCTGAAGGAGGAAACCTTCCCAGTTTCATCCTAAGTCATAAGTTCCAGCCCCTTCTTCAGCTAGTGCTCCAGTTTCTAAGTTCAAGGAGGGTAACAGAGATAGAGCTCCAGGCTCTAAGTCTCAGGGAAGTGTTAGCAATGACCAAACTAATCCCTTTTGTCAGACTTGTTGTAAGAACCACAAGGGTGCTTGCAGAGATGGTAGTGATGTCTATTTTGGTTGGGGCAAGCCAAGTCATAGAGTAGAGACTGCCCTTAGTCAGGTTATCAGAGTTATCTCTGTTCCTCAGCTCAGTGTGGTCGCCCAAATCAACAGGGTGCCACTACTAGTGTTACCAGTGGGCAATGCCCAAATTGTCTCTATGCTCTTCAGTCCCGACAGGATCAGAAAAATTCTCCTTATGTAGTTACTGGTACATTACAGATATTCATGTGCTTGTTTACGCTTTACTAGATCCAGGAGCTTCATTATATTTTGTTACTCCCTATATAGCAGGCGATTTTTGAGTCAGACCCGAAATCCTAGTAGAGCCCTTTTCAATCTCTACCCTAGTGGGTAAAACCATTATAGCTCAGCGGGTATTCAGGAACTACCCGATTATGATATTTTAGAAAGTCACTTTAGCAGACTTAGTCGAATTGGAGATGACTAATTTTGATGCCATTCTCGGCATAGATTGGCTTTATTCCTGCTATGCCACAGTCGACTGCAGAAATAGAATAGTCCAGTTTCACTTCCCAAATGAACCCGTTCTAGAGTGAAAGGCTAGTGTATCCATTTTTATAAGTCAGCTTATTTCCAACCTTCGGGAAAGGAAATTAATATCTAAAGGATGTGTCTATCATCTTGTTCATGTTAAGAATTCCCGTTCTGAGACTCCCAGTCTTGAATCAGTCCTAGTAGTAAATGAATATTCATATGTCTTTCCCGAAGATCTTCCAGGAATTCCTCCCAAAAGGGAAATAGACTTCGGTATTGATCTTCTTCTAGATACTCAACCTATCTCTATTCTGCCATATAGAATGGCACCTGCAGACCTCAGAAAACTAAAAGAACAATTGAAGGATCTCTTAGATAAGGGATTATCAGGCCCAGTATTTCCCCATGGGGCGCTCCAGTATTATTTGTGCACAAGAAAGATGGTTCTCCCAGAATGTGTATAGACTACCATCAACTCAATAAGGTCATGGTCAAGAAAAAGTATCCCCTTCCCAGAATCGATGACTTGATTGACCAACTTCAGGGTGCCATTTATTTCTCTAAGATACACCTCAGATCCGGCTGTCATCAGCTCAGATTCAAAGAATGTGACATTTCAAAAATAGATTTTTGTACCTGGTATGGACACATCAAATTCCTAGTTATGTCATTTGGTCTTACCAACACCCCAACCACTTTTATGGACTTGATGAACCATGTGTTTAAGCAGTACTTGGACATGTTAATCATAGTCTTCATAGATGATATTCTAGTCTATTCCCGCAGTGGGCATGATCATGCAGACCATCTCAGAACAGTACTTCAGACTCTCAGAGATCATCAGCTATTCACTAAATTCAATAAGTTTGAATTCTGGCTAAGGTCAGTAACATTCCTTGGTTATATCATTTCCGGTGATGGCATTAGAGTAGATCCTCAAAAAACTAAAGCAGTAAGAAACTGGCCTCGTCCTGTCTCTCCATCAGATATTAGGATTTTCTTGGGTTTGGCTAGCTATTACAGATGGTTTGTTGAGGGATTTTCTTCTATTGCATCCCCTATATCCAGATTGACTCAGAAGAAAATCATGTTTTAGTGGTCAGATCCTTGTGAGAAGAGTTTTCAGGAGTTGAAGACTCAACTCACCTCAACTCCAATTTTAGCTCTTCCAGATGGTCCAGATGGGTTCGTAGTGTATTGTAATGCATCTAGAGTAGGTTTGGGTTGTGTCCTTATATAGTATGGTAAGGTCATAGCCTATGCCTCCAAAAAGCTTAAACCCCATGAGAAGAATTACCCTACTCATGATCTTGAGTTAGCCGTCGTAGTCTTTTCCTTGAAGATTTGGAGGCATTATCTCTACAGAGTTCATGTAGATGTCTTCACAGATCATAAGAGTCTTCAATATGTCTTTTCTCGGAAAGACCTCAATCTTTGTTAGAGAAGGTGGTTAGAGCTCTTGAAAGATTATGACATAAGTGTCCTCTATCATCCAAGCAAGGCCTATCTAGTAGCCGACGCTCTTAATATACTGTCTATGGGTAGTGTTGCTATATGGATGATAGTAAGAAGAAGTTAGCTCAGGAAGTCCATCATCTTACCAGACTACGCGTTCATTTAGTCGATACAGATGAGGGTAATATATGGGTTTAGAGTAGTTCAGAATCATCTTTAGTTTCCGAGGTGAAAGAAAATCAAGATAGAGATCCCAGCCTTGTCAACTTGAAAATGTCAGTTCTGGATCAGAAAATAGAGGTTTTCTCCCAAGAAGGAGATAGTGTTCTTCGTTGTCAGGGTCGTCTCGGTGTTCCAGGTGTAGATGACTTAAGGCTGTGAATTCTTGCAGAAGCGCATGGTGCACACTACTCTATTCATCCAGGGGCCACAAAGATGTACTGCAACTTGCAAGAAATCTATTGGTGGAGTGGGATGAAGAGAGACATTCCAGAGTTTGTGGCTAAGTGATCTACATGTCAGCAGGTTAATATAGAGTATCAGAAGCCTAGTGAGTCTATGCAGGAGTTTAGTATTCCTACTTAGAAGTGGGAAGTTGTGAACATGGACTTCGCGATGGGTTTGCCTCGAACTCGTCATCAGCATGATTCATTCTGGGTCACTATAGACTGAATGACCAATAGAGCTGATCCAGAAGCTGATCACTAAGTAGGAGGAGTAAAAGGGCTGGTTCCTGCATTGCAAGGGGATACAACGCCTGAAGATGGGTTAGTGGGTGAATGCTAGCATGCACTCATGATAAGGATAAAATAACTCCAACCTTTAAAACTAAGAAAAAAACTATATGCATTCAAAACCATACATATATATAAATATATATCCATACCGGGAAAGGGAACCAAGTTTGGCGTGCATTTAAAACCTTTAACCTAGGTATGTGTAGCTTAACCATCGTAGAACCACCTAAGGGCAATATAAGTCCAGTGTTACCACCTGAACAAGCCTTGATGCATGTAGTCATATGAACAAGAGAAACCATAGGAGTAGGGGATTCTAGTATACCATTTTATCTCCATGATACATATATATGTGTAACTTAGGAAATTACCGCGTACCCCATAAGTATTATATATGATAGTTATGACCAATCCTCATGTTGGCAAACATAAGTTTCTAGTGTCCGTCCATTGGACTTACACCTTCACATTTAGCTATCACACCTCGCCATTATTGCCCAATTAAAACTATTACCACACAACCAAACCACCAGTTCTATTTATTATTAATCAAGGCTATAAGTAGCGGTATCATCATGCTGACTATATCTTGAAAGCAATGTCCTTACCGAACCTCTTAAAGAAGCAAAGAGAATCTCATGTACCCATGTATTATATTATTATTATATTTACTTGGGAGAGTCTCATGTACCCTACAAGTGTTTCATTATTAAGATTGCTTGGGGGGTTTCCTTGTACCCCACAAGGCCTTTATTTAACCAAATCATGACCACCAAGACCTTACGATTTAACCATTTTAAACCATCCAAACCAAGTTAAGTTCCATTACCAAGTTATACCATACAATATTTTCATTTAAAGTTCAACTATGCAGCAAAAGCATTCTCATAGGCATTTTATCAAACACATTGGGGGGCATATAATTTCTAAATCCTAAACCAAGCAACAATTAACCATTACCATACAACCACATGCTTAAACCACCATATGTTATGAAAACCACAAGTAAAATACATGGGAATTCCATAACCAACCATTATAACAAAAACCACTAGAGTATAATTCAAAACATTATCATAATTTATGCCATGAGAACAATTCATAAACATGCCTTTAATTAGAACTAACAATAAGGGAGGAGTAACATGCCTTAGATAGTAATGAATATGGAAAGAAACCACCCTCTTAAGTCCCAAATTGATTGTATTAAAGAAACCCTAGCCTTCTTTGATCCAAAATCCTTGACAGAGATTGGAGAGAGTTTTGAGTGTTTTATTGATTGCAAATAGGTTAATGAAGCCCCAAAAAATGGTTTTAAGTTGTGGGGTCCGAAGGAGTTATAAGGGGGAATGTCTAGAATACCCCCAACTTAAATTATAAATTTTTTCTATAGGAAGGTATGACCAACCCCCTCCAATAGTACCCTACCACATGATTGGTACCCACCACTTGTATCCTAGATATCCCTTGGACCCCCAACACTTTCCAACATATGACCACCTAGCCAAACTCGTACCCAAGCATATGACTAGTACCCTTAACCCATACCTATAACGAAATCATAAGGGGTTAAACACTGTCCAGCATATGACTCGTACCCTATCCTCATAATTCATGGTGAGCCACTTATACTCAGATCCAAGTTAAGTTACTAAGTTTAAGATTAAGTAAAGCAAAACCCAACCCAATGACCCAGACCCAACCATACGAGTCGTACCCACCTAGTTGTACCTATTCCAGAAGCTCAACAACCCAGCACTAGAAAACACATGACCGAGTCACCTGACCCATACCCAATTATACAACTAGTACCTTCTAGTCGTATGTGGTCCATAAACTCCAACTTAGGCAATTTTCTTAGGGTCCCAAGACAAGGTATTTAAATTCTCCCCCACTAGGATCATTCTTCCTCGAATAACGGGTAAGGCAAGCACAAGAACAATTTATACCCAACACCTCTATTTCATCCTTTAACTATATTAGAAAACAAAGATGCATGAAATGAATCTTTCGTTTAACAAAGTTTTAAAAAAAAGGTATTATGAAGAACACATACCTTCTGCATGAATTCCCAGAGCAGAAAATAGGAATGGATATTTGGACTTTATGTCCTCTTACGCTTCCAGAGTAGCCTATTCCACCTTGTGGTTCCACTATAGAACCTTAACAAAAGCTACATCCTTGGCCCACAATCGATGAACCTGTTGATCTAAGATCTTAATTGGGACCTCCTCATAACATAAGGAATCTGAGATAACTAATCTTTCCAAAGGAACAACCTATGAAGAATCACCTATACACTTTTTTAACATAAAGACATGAAACACTGAATAAATGGAGCTCAAACTAGAAGGCAACTCCAATTCATAAGCAACACAACTAAACCTCCTTAATACAATATACGGACAAACATATGGGGGACTGAGCGTCACCTTTTTCCCAAATTGCATTACTCTCTTCATGGGAGATACCTTCAGGAACACCCTTTCCCCAACCTCAAATTCCAAGTCCCTCCGCCTTTCATACACATAAGACTTTTGGCGACTTTGGGCAGCCTTAAGCCTATCCCAAATCACCTTTACCTTCTCCATGGAAAAATAAACCAAATTTGAGCCAAACACATTCACCGCAACAAGCTCAAGCCACCCAATAGGAGATCTACACCTTCTACCATGCAACGCCACAAAAAGGGCCATCCCAATACTAGAATGGTAATTATTATTGGAAGCAAACTCTATAAGAGGTAGATGCTCAACCCAATTACCACCATAGTCAATCACATATGCACGAAGCATATCCTCAAATATCTGAATAATCCTTTCTGGTTGCCTATTTATGTGTGGGAGGAAAGCAGTACTCAGACTAACCTTAGTACCCAACTCTTTCTAAAACGACCGCTAAAAGGGAGATGAAAATTGCGTACCACAATCAGAGATGATAAAAATAGGTACCCTATGCATCTTCACAATCACAAGAAGATACAACCTCGTATAATCCTTAACCGAAAAGTTAGTCCTCACGGGAAAAAATTGAGCCGACTTTGTCATCCTATCCAAAATGGCCAAAACTAAATCCAATTGATTCTAAGACCGAGGAAGACTGGTAAAGAAACCCATGTTTATCACTTCCCATTTCCATTTAGGCAATACAATTTCCTGATACACTCCCCCAGGCCTTATGTGCTCTACTTTCACTTGTTGACACACCATATATTTGGCCATAAAATCATCCACGGCCCTCTTCATACCATTCCACCAATACGTTTCCTTGAGGTCATGATATGTTTTTATCGAACTAAGATAAACAATGTAGTGCGACTCATGCGCTTCAGCCAATGTCCTTTCTCATAAAACATCAATGTCAGGAACACATAACCTTCCTTGGGACCACAAGGTACCATTACCACTAATCTCAAAATTCATTACCTTCCACCCACCAACCTCACCCATGATTTTTATCAAGACAAAATCAAATATTTACTTCTCCTTGATATCTGAACCAAAAGACAATTGCACCACTTCCTATACCAACACACCACTCTCCTCGAAGGCTAAAAAATAAACCCGAAGGATAGCCAAGCAGTGAATATCGTTTACCAACTCCTACTTTTCCTTTTCCACATGAGCTAAAATCCCCATGGACAACATGCTAAGAGTATCAACAACTATGTTAGCCTTGCCTGGGTGGTAGTGAAGACTCATATCATAGTCCTTGAGAAGCTCAAACTATCTCATCTACTTAAGATTAATCTCTTTCTGAGTGAACACATATGTAGGCTTTTATGATCTGAGAAGATACCAACATGCACTCCATACAAATAATGTTACCAGATTTTCAATGTAAACACCACAGATAACAGTTCCAAATCACAAGCAGGATAATTCCTCTTATGTACCTTCAACTACCTAGAAGCATAGTGTATCAACTTTCTATGTTGCATAAAAAAACAACTAAGTCCCACTTGGGATACATCACAATAAACCACAAACCCTTTAGTGCCTTCCAGCAAAGTCAAAACCAGAGCTGAAGTTATCTTATCCTTTAGCTTCTCAACACTACCCTCACATGCATCCAACCAAGAGAACCTTACCTTCTTCTGAGTCAACTTAATCGATGGGGCAATTATAGTTGAAAAGTTTCTGCAAACCTCCTATAATACCCGACCAAACCCAAGAAGCTCTAAATGTTGATTGGAGTTGTAGGTCCATGCAACTTCTTAACCATTGTAACCTTCTTTAGATCCACCATGATCCCTTCACTAAAGATAACATGACCAAGAAAAGATACAACCTTCAACCAAAACTCACACTTGGAGAACTTGGCATACAAACATTGAACTTTTAAGATTTGCAACATAGCATAGAGGTGATCGACATGATCCATCTCACTCTGAGAGTACACCAAAATGTCATCAATGAACACAATGACAAATAGATCCAGAAACTAATGGAAAACCCTATTCATCAAATCCATGAATACGATAGGGGCATTGGTTAACCAAATGACATAGCCAGAAACTCAAAGTGCCCATACAAGGTATTGGAAGCAGTCTTAAGGATATCCACCTCCATAGTCTTAAGCTAATAATACCCCGACTGAAGATCAATTTTAGAGAAGAACTTAGCACCTTGAAACTCATCAAAAAGTCATTTAGTGTTCAAAAAGGATACATGTTCTTAACAGTCACCTTATTTAACAGGCGATAGTCAATGCACATCCAAAGCGAACCATCCTTCTTATGCATGAATAACACGAGTATACCCCATAGGAATAAACTAGGAAAAATGGAATACTTACCTAAAAAATCTTTAAATTGCTCCGTAAGCTCCTTCAACTCAAATGGATCCTTTCTATAAGGGGGAACAAAAATTGGACAGGTGTCCAGAACAAGATCAATCCAAAACTTAATCTCCCTATCCAGACAAACACTAGGAAGGTCATCAAGGAAGACCTCAGGAAACTTATTCACCACTGGAACTGAATGTAAAGAAGGACCTTTCAAGTTAGAATCCTTAACCCGAACTTGATAATAAAGACACCCCTTGGAGATTAATCTCCAAGCTCTAAAATATGATATAAACTTCCCCTTCAGAGCTAGGGAACCACCCTCCCACTCAATAACTAATTACCAATGAACTTAATGATACCCTTATGAGTCCAACAATCTAAGGACACATAGCACAAGTGTAAAAAATCCATTCTCAGAATAACATCAAAATCCACAATATCTAGTTTATAAAAATCCACCTAAGTCTCCTTACTACCAACAGATACCACACACCCTCTATAGACTCTTTTAGAAACTATAAAGTCACCTATGAGGGTAGAAATTTAAAAAGGATCTGAAATAACCTTAAGATCAAAACCAAATTATATAAACACAAAAGGGAGCACATAAAAGAGTGTGGACCCCAAATTAAGTAAATAATACACATCACAAAAAAAGTTGTAACGTACTATTCATGACATCAGGTAATACCTTAGACTCCTGCCGAGACACAAGATCTTATAACTAATTTTGGCTAGTTTCGATAGTAGAAGCAGAAACAGATGTAGAAGTAGTACCCTTTAGTGCAGGAGCAGATGAAGAGGAAACCAAAACCATATTCTTTCCCAAAGCAACCTAATCAACAGGATAGTTTTTAAGCATATGGAATGACTTACCATATTTGAAGAACTTGTTTCTCCCCTCATCATAAAAGATGTAACTGACCACAGAACCTATAGAGAGGACATGATGAAGCCGATCGAGCCCCACTAGCCTGAGATAGTTTTCACCACCCTGCTGGTGACTTTCTCCCGATGGCTTCAGGTAAGGATCACTAGCTGCAGAGAAAGAACAAGAATTCCCCCACTTCTTCTTTGCCAACTTACCACCATCCCTATAGCTTTATTGTTGACCACTCTGCTCAGAGAACCTAAACTTCCTTCCCTGCCTCTCCCTATTTTGGTTATCTTTCTCTTTTCCTCCTTCACCTATTGCAGATGAACAACCAACCTAGAAATAACCATGTCCTTGATTATCAATCCAATCTTTCTTTCAAGGAACAACTCACAAGACAGTCCTAAAGAAAACTTTCTCATCCTGACCCTCGTATCTAAAACTATCTCCAAAGCATACTGAGACAACTAATAAAATTTCAAGGTATACTCTTTGACCGACATCTTTCTCTGCTTTAGATTAACAAATTCCTTTGCTTTCACTTCCCTCAACTCCTGAGGAAATAAGTGATCTAAAAATGCATTAGAAAAAGTCTCCTATAAAGATGACCCCTTAATATCCCCCTTTGCCTTATCCCATTCCTCGTACCATTGGTACACTATATCCTTCAGTTGATAGGCATCTAAATCCACCTCTTCCAAATTCGTGGAATGCATCACCCTAAAGATCTATTACATCTCATCCAAAAAACCCTAAGGATCCTCCTCTACCTTAACACCAGTGAAAGTTGGAGGACTCAACCTCATGAACTAGCCAATCCTTGATCTCTCAAAAGATTAAACACCAGATGCACCACGCTCCACCTGAGAAACTATCAACTGAGCAATCATATGAATTAAATAAAAAAATTCAACATTCATCACATTGGCTTGAGGAGTTTGAGAAGGACTAGAAGAGACTAGTGAAACTCCAGAAAATTTAAGGACTGGGCCCCTAAACCAAGTATGGATCCCCTGAGTAGAGTGTGTCTTATCAATATCGTCCCCAGTTAGGATGAAAGAGTTTCCATGCGTATCAGATTATCGAGGTATGATCTAAAAATCTAACAAATAAGAATTAAAGAAGATTCTAGGACTTAGACTCCAAGCATGAAAATAGAACCCGAAGAAGTAAAACATTCCTAGATGCCTTATAGCCTCTCTCTTTTGAGTGTGGCTCACTACATACCCTTAAAATAGACTCTACTCGACATGGATTTGTGGACTCCTAATTGACTATAAACCTAAGGCTCTGGTACCAACTTGACACAATCCGAACTAGGGCCTTGTCATAATGGGCATCTCAAGTCCAACCAGGATCAGAGATCGCCCCCGTTATCCAACCCAACCTCCAAACACATGCCCTGAGTCAAATGAATTCCAAATATATAAGAAGATAGCATGTTTAACAACACAAAGACTTTGGGATTAGGTTCAGGACCATGACCAACCCCAACAAGCCCAACCACCCGATGCCAACCAACAACCATAAATAAACCAAAATAATAACAAAGTTCATGACCATAACATAACACAAAAGAATGGAATAATCATAATGCTGTCAAAGGATATCAACCATAATACTAATACCAATACCAAGGTTGACACCAATACCAACATCGGCCATACAAATCCACAGTAGTTCTATAAAGCCTCAATCCAAAATTAAAATAATATTCGATTGGGACATACCTCCAACCATAGCCAAAACCATAGCCATAAAACGACCAAAATAAGTAAAGACATCTATGACGTGAAATAGAACCTTCCAAAATATGAAAGCTCACCACTTCAATCCAACTGAGATAATCACGAATTCAATCACTAATCAGAAGGAGTAAAATAGTTGGTTCCTACATAGCGTGGGGATACAACACCCGAACACAGCTTTGTGGGTAAATTATAGCATACACTCAAGATAAGGATAAAATAATGCCAACCTTTAAAACCAAGTAAACAACCATATGCATTCACAACCATACATATATATCTATAATGGGAAAGAGAACTGAGTTTATCATGTATTTAAACCCTTTACCTTGCGTATGTGAATCTTAACCATCCTAGAACCACCCACAGGCTATATGGGTCTATCATTACCCCTAGAATGAGCCCTACTGCATGTAGCCGCATAGACTGGAGATACCATAGGAGTAGGTGATTCTAGTATACCCTTTGCTCTCCATAATACATATATATAAGTGTGACTTAAGTGATTCCCATGTACCCTATAAGTATTATATATGGTTATCATGACTAATCCTCATGTCGGCAAACATGAGTTTCTAGAGTCTATCCATTGGACTCTTACCTTTACCGTTAGCTATCATACCCCACCATTATTGCCCAATTAAAACTATTATCATACAATTAAACCACCAATTCTATTAATTAATAGCCAAGGCTATAAGTAGTCGTATTGTCATATCGACTCTAACTCGCAAGCAATGTCCTTATCCAACCTTTTAAAGAAGCAAAGGGATTCCAATTTACCCATACATTACATTATTATTAAGTTTACTTAGGGAGTCCCATGTACCCACAACAAAAACAACAACAACAAACCTAGAGTATTCCTACAAAGTGGAGTCTGGAGAGGGTAAGATGTACACAAAACATACCGCTACCTCCGAAGAAATAGAGAGGTTGTTTTTGATAGACCCCCGACTCAAGCTAAAGGATATTAACAACTGGATAGATGACATAATAAAATTAGGAATAAGAAATAGTAAATTGGAAATCAGAGAAATACAAAATACATAAAAATAAGAGTGACACGCAAAAAGAAAATAGGGAGACATAGGGCCCCCACCTAGTCGTATCATACACACAAACCAAGGTCACCTATGTACAAGCCTCGGATTACTAACCCAGCTACACCATAACACCCCGGACTGCAAGCTATAACCTACACACTTCCATTAGCCTTCTACCCTTATTCATGACCTCCACACCTTCCTATCTAAGGTCATGTCTTTAGTCAGCTGGAGCTGCTCCATATCATATCTAATCACCTCCCTCCAGTATTTCTTTAGCCTATCTCTACTCCTCTTAAAACTATCCATAGCAAGCCTCTCGCACTTTCAGACTTAGGCATCCACGCCCTCCTCATTATAACCATCTTAGTCTTTTTTCCTGCATCTTGTCATCTACTAAAGCTACTCCCACCTTTTCTCGAATAATCTTATTTCTAACTTTGTCCCCTCTAGTAAGCCCACACATCTAATGCAACATTTTTATTTTTGCCACCTTTAATTTTTGGATATGAGAGTGCTTGACTGGCCAACACTTCGCCCCAAAAAACATGGCCGTCCAGACTGCCACTCTACAGAATCTGCCCTTAAGCTTAAGGGAAACCTTTTTATCACACAACACTCCCAAGGTGAGCCTTCACTTCATCTAAACTTCTTCAATACATTTAGAGACATCTTCATCGATTTCACTATTCCCTGAATTGTAGACCTAAGATACTTAAAACTATCCATCTTACAGACATCCTAGGTGACTAACCTCACCACTACTTTATCCTCCTGCCTTAAGTCATCAAATTTTTATTCCAAATACTTTGTCTTAGACCTACTCAACCTGAAAACCTTAGACTAAAGGGTTTGCCTCCAAACCTCCAATTTTTTATTTACACCCCCCGCATCTCATCAATTTGCACTGCATCATGCATAAATAATATACACCAAGACACCTCGCCTTGAATGATCTGCATCAACATGTCCATCACCAATGCAAATAAGAACAGACTAATAGTCGATCCTTGGTGCAACTCTGTCTCTACCAGAAAATGCTCTAAGTCTCCTTCTGCTATCCTCACACGGGTATTCCTTCCATCGTACATGTCCTTAATAGCTCTAATGTATGCCACTGGAACCCCTCTTACCTCCAAGCATCTCTAAAGAACCTCCCTTGAGACTTTATCATATGCCTTTTCCAGGTCGATGAACACCATGCGAATCCTTTTTTCTTTCTCTAGACTACTCCACCAATCTTCTCACTAGGTGGATTGCCTCTATCATCAAACGACCATGCATAAATCTAAAATGATTCTACGAAATGGACATAACCCTCCTAAACCTCCGCTCAACCACTCTCTCCTAAATCTTCATAGTGTGACTTAACAACTTAATACCCCTATAGTTGTTGTAACTCTAAATATCGCCCTTGTTCTTATACAACAGAATCAACATACTCCATCTCCAAGCCTCAGGCATTTTCACAGTTTTGAAAATATTGTTAAACAAAATAGTTAACCACCTTAAACTTGCCTCACCAACATACTTCCAAAAATCCACTGGGATCTTATCAAGCCCCGTCGCCCTACCCTTCCACATCCTACGAATAGCCTCTCTGACCTTTTCAACCATAAAATGCTGATGGTAACTAAAATCATAGCTCTTCTCCATGTGCACTAGCTCTCCTAACTCAATGACTCTATCCCCTTCCTTATTTAAAAGTTTATGAAAGTATTCCTACCATCTTTTCTTAATGTGAACATCCTCGACCAAAATAATGTCATTATCTTCCTTGATACACTTCACTTGATCTAGGTCATGATCCTTCCGCTCCCTAGACTTAGAAAGCCTATACAACCTCTTTTCCCTACCTTTCTCCTCTAACCCTGCATACAAGCTCTCAAACACTGCCGACTTAGCAGCCATAACTGCTAACTTAGTCTCCTTCCTTGCTACTTTGTAGACCTCCCTATTCACCTACTTCTCTTTTTCATCTTTACTCTCAATCAAATTAACACACGAATCCTTCTTAAACTCTACTTTCTTCTTAACTTCTTTATTCAACCACCAGTCCCCCTTATGACGTCCTGCCCGACCGCTTAAAATACCCAATACTTCTCTAGAAGTCTTCCTGATGCAACTGATAGCCTTATCCTACATAGTATCCACGTCCCCCCTACACACCTATGCCCCTAATATCACCACCTTTTCCCGTATCTCCAAAGCACTAACCGACATCAAGTCCCCCACTTAATTCTAGGAAGACACTCCCCGGCCTTCTAATGTACCCCATAAATGTTTCATTATTAAGTTTGGTTGGGGAATTCCCTTGTACCCCACAAGGGTTTCAATTAAACTAGACCATAACCACTAAGACCTTACTATTTAACCATTTAAAACCATACAAAAAAATTTAAGTTCCATTACGAAGTTATACCATGCAATAGCTTCATTTAATGTTTAACTATGTTGCAAAAGCATTCTTATAGGCATTTTATCTAACACATTGAGGGCATATAATTTCCAAATCCAAAACCAAGCACCAATTAACCATTCCCATGCAACCATATGTTCAAACCACCATTATGTTATGAATACCACAAGTAAAAGACATGAGAAAAACATAACCAACCATTATAACCAAAATCCCCAAATTATAATTTAAAACCTGAACATTATCATAATTTATTCCATGACAACAATTTAGAAAACATGACTTTAATTAGAACTAACCATGAGGGAGGAGTAACACGCCTTAGATAGGGAAAATATAAAAGAAACCACCCTCTTAAGCTCCTAATTGATTGTATTGAAGAAACCCTAGCCTTTCTTGATCCAAAATCCTTGAGAGAGATTAGAGAGAGTTTAGAGTGTTATATTGATTGCAAATAGGTTAATGAAGCCCCTAAAAGGTGTTTTAAGTAGTGGGTTCCAAAGGAGTTATAAGGGAAAATGTCCAGAATACTCCTAACTTAAACCGTAAAATTTTCCCACAGGAAGGTATGACCAAACCCCTCCAATCATACCCTACCATACGAGTCGTAACCATCACTCGTACCCTAGGCATTTTGTGGAACCCCAACACTTCCAATATATGACCACCAAGGTAAACTAATAACCAAGCATACAACTAGTACCCTTAACCCATACCCATACAAGAATTATGAGGGGTTGAATACTGTGCAACATACGAGTTGGACTATACGACTCGTACCCTATCCTCATGAATCATAGTGAGCCACTCATACTAAGATCCAAGTTAAGTTACTAAGTTTCAAATTAAGTAAAGAAAAACCCAACCCAATGACCCATCACCAACCATACAACTCGTACCCACCTAGTTGTACTTATTCTAGAAACTCAACCACCCAATACCACCCAACACTATACAATATAAGATTTACTTTACTGGTACCCTATCATACAACTAGAACCTCCAAGTCGTATATTGTGTAGAAACTCCAACATATGCACTTTTCTTAGGGTCGAAGCCAAGGTGTTTCACTCATACTCCACAACCATCATTGATCCCTACTCCAACCTTTGTAATTGATCTCTCAAATAATCTCTAAGACTATGAGTCATATACTTCTCTAAAAAGATCTTAAAGAACTGAGTCCATGTTAATAGGTTAGATCCAACTGGCCTGGAATCAAGATGACCTCTCCACGAATATCGAGCTGCGAAATCTAACTAAAAAGTAGTATAATCCACACTAAGAGTCTTAACTAGGCCTATATTATGGAGCCTATCCTTACAAATAATCAAGAACTCATACACATTCTCACTTTGTGCACCAGAAAACCTAAGCAGAGCCAATCTCAAGAGCCTATCCAATATCATCTACTTCTTGATAGACAAAGTAAGATGGGTAACTACCAACTGAGAAGCTACCACTATAAGAAGGACCTCAACTTTGGAAGTCCCAGCTATGGGTTATGCCCCAACCTCAGTACAGCTCTAATCTGTAGACCGTACACTATCAGATGAAGCACCACCAACCAATCCCAAAAGTTAAACCAAACCATCTTTGAGCACTAAATAAGAAATAAATCATGGTGGATGCTATGCTGGTCCTTGTTCTAACACTTACTAGGGTAGAAGAATCTCTAGATTAGGAATAAGAATAAAGTCGAGTGAAGTTCGTAGCTAGGGACACATGCCTGGGATGTACATAACCTCTAGGTCATCCATGAATGTCGACAAAATCCCTAGGATCAATCTTAAGACCCTCATCTTGTGTAGTGATAGTATGTGTCCTAGCCATCTGCATAAGAATAAAGCCAAAGAAATGCTTTAGGAACCAACTTAGACTCAAAGTATGAAATGAATGAAAGAAATAGAGAACTCTTAAAAATGTTTGATAGAATTTTAAAGATAAGAAATGGACACTTGCGAGATTCTGCTAAATACTTGCTCTTGTACCAATACTATCGGTGAAACCTAGGCTCTGATGCTAATTTTAAATGACCTGATTTATGAGTCATGATGTCACCTATTTTATCCCGCTATTAGGTAAGTCTAACCATATTTTGTAGCTATAAGCAATGGGATAACTTGGTGGAAAATGGCCAAAAATTCATAAATCAACAATTAAAGTATTGGATAACACTAATATAGTCATAATAGTCTAACAGATAGATAGAAATTCAACAACCATCCTAAGACATAGTAATGTCGACACAAGAGATACTATAATAAACTATGAATACTAAATATTCAAATACAATCCTTATTCAATATGAAAATCTATACATAGATAAATCCAAGAAAAAAGGTAACTCTAACTCTAAGAGCTCGTCCAATCTCCTAAATCAATATTGCACAAGCGTTGGATCAATGGAGGCAACTAGTACTCAGATCTATGTAAAAAGTATAGAAATATAGTATGAGTTCCTAAACCACGGGTACGCAATCGACATCCTCGGCTGACTAAGATACATCATGATATAAATATGATAAGATATATGATAAAAAAAAGTTAAGTCAAAGTAATTGGGGATACCTAGAAGTAAGCTCCACCACCACTATACATAAGTAAATACATATGAAATAAAAACATAAATATCATATAACTATAACTACAAAATTGGCCTCCATAAGCTAATATGTGTGGAAAAACAAATAACCCAATGTAGGCCTCCATAAGCCTAGATGGTACAATAAGGGAACTGAGTAATTGAAAAACCATAAGTTACCAATTTTTATTCCATAACAAAGAATCCATACGAACAGTATCATCTCATAATGAGTAATCGAATAACCATAAGTTACCAATTATCATACCATAACCAAGAATCCATCCAAATTGTATCATGTCATACATAATTCCAACGCCGGACTTGAATCAGAACTTAATAATACCATCATCATTATCATTATTTATCGGACATAAATTGGGACTCATATTACTAGAATCATCATTAGCTACCAGACTCGAATCAAAACTCATATTTAGCTATAATAGCAAACTGATGTGTCTTAGTAACACAATACTTTTAATGCTTAAAATTATGAAATTATGCTTGAACCTAGGTTATTTTATTAGTTGTGATGTTATTTTGTGGTTAGTAAAGGTAAAATAGGTCAATATAAGTATAGGACTAAAACTGGAAGAAAAAGACCTGAAAATACCAAGTTGTAAAAGGTACACGTTTCCATAAGAGTTGTGAACACCTCATACGACTTAGGATAACTCGTAAGCATAAAAAATCCAAGTACCAATTGTAGACAAGATATAACTAAGAGTACAAGCTGAAAGATGAGGGTATGAGCCATATAATAAAGTTGTACATAGAGCAGAACACAAAGAAAAAAATTAAAGTTCAAGTGTCAGAAGAATATGAGTCCAAAGTCTAAGTACGACTCGTATAGACAATCCGTAAGAAGATCGGTTTCCAAAGAGTGAAAGAAAAAGTCCCAAGTAGATACGAGTGAAGGCCATGAGTCATATGATCAAGGTACAACTTGTGAGCAGGAGTCGTGAGAAAAATAAAAGTTCAAATCCTCAAAGATCAAACACTAAAGTGGATACGAGAGGCTAAGTACAACTCGTAAGAATATCGTACGAGTGGATGAGTGAGTCATACCTTATTCCAACATAATTTTTCCTTTTCCATTTTTATTAGGATTTCTAGGTATTTTTGACATACTATAAGTACCCTAGGGTTTATATTTTATGAGGTTACTTACTTCAACGTACTTTGACATTATTCTTACTACTTTTACATTACTCTTGAGATTTTGGGTTTTATTCAATTAAAGACTTCAAATTTTTTTCATCTTATTTTTGTGCAATTAATTACATGTTTTATTCATTACAATCATAGCTTCTTGCATGAACATGATTGGCTAATTTCAATGATGAGGGTTATGGGAAACATGGTTGATTAACTACATAAAGAAAGTGGATGATTCAGCTATCTAGGGTTTATTCATGTATCTTAATCTTCTTCACAATAATTGACCTCAAAGCTACTGCAAAAGCTTAGGGATAGCCTGTATTTGCAAACGTTCTCACAAGGGAGTTTCTGATCAGAAAAGGAGGATTAAGACAGTAATTTAAGATTCACTTCTATTTTCTTATTATTACATCATCTCATCTAATCACTTGAGACAAAAAAGGTAAAACTGAACTAAAGTCATAGACAAATAGCAATAAGGTGACACCCTGAGACTCAAATATCTTGATCGTATTCCACATATTCATAAGATAGTTAATCGTATATATCTTACAGACTTTACATGTAGAGCTGCAGAATAGAAAGATTTAACATGAGAAATTTATGGAGTTGAGAAGCAAGTGGGAACACAAGCCTATTGTTCATCTTCTATATTTTACAAATCAATGCATTTAAGATTCGGTTACTAGTCATTGATAATTCTAAATCCCCCTATTTACTTTCTGCATTGCTCGTGAATTAAATTAAGTTGAGCAACTATTCAACATTTTCGCTACAGGATCAACCCCAACCTACTTGGGTTACTATATTTGGCATTAACTGTATCATTTTTTTTGGAGTTTAGTTTTGGGTTACATCAAATTTTTGTGTCGTTGTCGAGGAAGACAATTTTAGTAGTTAATTGAATTGGTGAAGTTTGTGGATTTTACTTTTTATTTTTGATTTGGTATACGCTGGTGTATATCAAATACTAGGATAAGAGGTAATTCTTTACTCACTTTTGATAGAGAACTAGAAAGAATTCTTCAAACACCCAGAAGGATATCAGGAAAAGTTCATGATAGGGTTCAAGACCCTCCACCTATGGATTCCAACACGACACTCATGTGTGATCCTGCTAATCCATAAAATATTGCAGATTTATAGACATAATAGTTAATAGCTGATGTTGAGGAAGAGAAAAGAGCAGCTAAAAAGGCATGATTAGCTAAAGAGGTTGGGTTAGCTCAACAAAGAGGACTAGCCAGGCCTAGACAGGTAATTGAGCATCGAGATAAAGTTTAGAGAGGCAGAGCTCTATTGATTCTTACATACCAGCACTTACACCTATATGATGATGTAGATGATATGGGTTATGCTGAACCTATTGAGATAGGAGCCACCATTCCTTCTACTTTACCCCCCAATGTGAAGTTTTATATTACTAGCACTATGATCCAAATGTTTAACTTGAAAGGTGTATTTTCGGGATCCACTACTAATGAGGCAAATATGTATCTTGATAATTTTACTGGGATCTATATATTACATATTGTTTTGGGAGTGGATAGGGAAGCTTTGATATTAAGGTTGTTCATATTTTCATTGAAAGGTGAAGCATCACTATAGCTAGAGGAACTTCTAAGAGGCTCAATCACTACTTGACATGAGTTGGGTAAATAATTTCTTAATAGATTTTTCCTCCTGCAAAAAGGTTGTAGTTGAAAGATGAGATTTATAACTTTAGAAAGTTACCTGGTAAATCCTTGTATAAGGCATAGTTTAGATTCAAGAAAAAGTTGAGCATGGTACCTAATCAAAGAATCAAAAGATCAAATTTGTTGGAAATCTTTTATAGATCATTGAATGCCGGTTTGAGAGCAATATAGACATGATTTTTGGAGGTGCAATCATGCATCTTTGATGGGATGCTATGCAGGATATCCTGGAAGATATTTCAGTGACTAATAAAGGTTGGCATACTAGAGATGCATAATATGGTATAGGTACATATGCAATTAGAGCGACTGATTATTATGGAGTTGGTCATGATTTGGTAGCACAATAGGTTGCATAATTTTATACTGATATTGGGTTGTTTATAAAATAGTTTACAAAAATTAGTTCTTAGAAAGTGACTGCAGTTGCGATATTAGGATCTACTTGTAGAACTTTTGAGATTGAATTTAAAGAAGAAGTAAAGTATCTTGAATATAGGTTGGCGGATTTTTGATCCTAAGGGCAAGGGAATCTAGGTTAAAACTATTATAATGATAGAGACAAAGACAAAAGTAGAGAGAGATAGTGATTAGCAGTGAAAAAATTACTACAAGGATAAAAGTGATAAGTATGTTCCACCAGGTAATCGAGATTCAAAATCTAGAATAGAGGCGTTTTTGTAAAAAATAGTCAAAAGGAAAGAAAGTCTAGAGAGTTGTATTAATGATATTAAGGCAGACATGTCAGGGCTAAACAAGAATGTTAAGTCACATACTACAACAATCAAGCAGTTAGAACAATTACTTGGTTAGATATTAGCCACAGTAAATCAAAGATATCCTAGCACTCTCCCAAGTAACATAGTGGCTAATCCAAAGAAAGATGGTCACTACCATTCCATTACTACTCGAAGTGATAAATCCACTATAGACCTACCTATACCGATTGTAGATGAGAAAAATAATAGTGATGACCCTATTGATGTGGATAGCAGTAGAAAGTTATATAAAGGAGAAGATAAGGTTGATTAGCCTATTTTAAAGCTTATCCTAAGACCTCATCCTCCTTTTCCTTAAAAGCTAAAAAAAAAACAAGAAGATGGTACATATCTGATGTTTTTTTCAATGCTAAAAGATCTATTAGTCAACTTCCTACTTGTAGAGGCATTAGAGTAAAGGCCAGGATATACAAAATTCATGAAAGATCTAATTACCAAGATGAGGTCGGTCAATTATGAGCAAGTCGACAATGTTTATCATTGTAGTGTTGTAGGTACTAGATCATTGGTGGAGAAAAAGAAGGATCTTGGTACTTTCACTATACCCTCCACCATTGGATCTTCCATCTTCACTCATAATATATATGATTTGGGTACTAGCATCAACCTTATGCCATTTGTAGTGTTTAAGCAGTTGGGGTTGGGAGCTCCCAAACCAACCACCATAAGATTAGTGATGGCAGACAAAATAGTGAAAAAGCTAGTATGTATTTTATATGATGTATTGGTGAAGATGGATTATTTTATATTTCTTGTGGATTTTTTGATATTAGACTGGGAAGTGGACTTCCAAGTCCCTATTATTTTAAGAATACCATTATTGGTTATAGGAAGGACGTTAATTGATTTGTAGATAGGACATCTGATGCTTAGACTTAATGATGAACAGGTGATATTCAATGTATGCAAATTCATGAAGCATCCTGATGAGTTAAGAGTGGTATCCACGATTGATATGTATGATAATGAAATGAATTCATTCTATGATGTTGATTCTATTACTCTTTGGGATGATATTTCTGATGTTATTGTTTCTATTAAAGAGAGAGTAGGTGTTGAAGCACTAGAAATAATGATCATGAACTTTGATAGTGATGACATTGAAGAGTATAATGAGATGGTATGTTCACTTTATGGGAGTGATTCTTACACTTATGCACCAAAGAATCTTGATTTGGATTTGAAGAATAGAACTACCCCACCTGCTCGTCCATCCATTGAAGAGCCACTGATCTTAGAGTTGAAGGCCCTCTCTTCTCATTTGTGATATATATTTTTGGGTCCACTAATACTTTGCCGATAATTATAGTATCCAATTTAATTGACTTGAAAGTGGAAACATTTTTATCGATATTATAGAGATTCAAGAGGGCCATTGGTTGGTCCATTCCAGACATTGTAGGTGTTCCTCTTGGACTTTATACTCATAAAATTCAACTTGAACCAGAGTGTATTCCAAGTATAAAACATCAATTTCGACTAAATCCTTCTTGCAGGAGGTGGTAAAGAAAGAGTTAATCAAATGGTTGGACGTTCGTGTAGCATATCCCATTGCTAATAGGAAGTGGGTTAGTCCGGTACTATATGTTCTAAAGAAAGGAAGGATTACTATTGTGCCTAATGAGATAAATGATATAGTATCGATGAGGCTAGTCATAGGATGGATAGTCTGCATGGATTATAAAAAATTTAATACATGGACTCAGAAGGACCATTTTCCCTTTCCCTTCATGGACCAGATATTAGATAGGTTAGCGGACAGAGAATGGTACTATTTTATTGATGGGTATTCAAATTACAACCAAATCACTATTGCACCTAAAGACCAAGACAAGACCATCTTTATATGTCCTTATGGGTTATGCAATGCTCCAGCCAAATTTAAGAGATGTATGATGTCCATCTTTTCTGAAATGGTAAAAGACACCATCGAAGTATTTATGGATGATTTTTTATTATTGGTGATTCTTTAGATGACTTCCTAGTGCACTTGGAAAATTTTTTTAGAAGGTGTGAAGAATGTAACTTAGTACTTAATTGGAAAAATTACCATTTTATGGTAAAAAAAGGTATTGTTCTTGGGCACAAGATATCAAAAAAAGGGCATAGAGGTTGACAGAGCCAAAATTGAGGTGATTCAGAAATTACCTCCACCTATTTCTATAAAGGGAATTCTGATCTTTTTAGGTCATATAGGTTTTTATAGGCCTTTTATCTAGCATTCGTCAAAGATTGCTAATCCACTTTGCAAGCTTCTTGAGAAGGAGGTGAAATTTTTTTTTGATGATGCATGTATGAAGGTTTTTGAAAGCCTAAAAGATAAGTTGGTGTCAGCTTCAATCATTGTGTCTCCTGATTGGTCCTTTCCTTTTGAGGTTATGTGTGATGCAAGAGGAGTGGCTTTAGGGCTATCCTAGGTTAGAGAAAAGAAAATATTCTACATCCTATCTACTATACCAGTAAGGCATTGAACCCTACTTAAAAGAACTACATAGTGACCAAATAAGAGTTATTAGTAGCGGTTTTTGCCTTTGAGAAATTTTGGTCTTACTTGATTAGGAAGAAGGAGTTGTGCACACATATCATGCAGAATTATTGTACTTAATGACAAAGAAATATGCAAAACCCAAACTGATTAGGTAGGTTCTATTGCTGGAAGAATTTGATTTTGATGTCAAGGTCTAAAAAGGCACAGGAAACCAAGTTGTATATCACTTGTCTATACTTTAGGAGGAAGCTATACAGAAAATTAAAGATGTTCTAAAGATTGATGACAATTTTCTAGATGAGTAGTTGTTGGAAACTTCCCAAGATCTAATTCCATGGTTTGTAGACTATGCAAAGTATCTAGCCAGTGATCTAGTCTAAGATCTTTCTTTTCAGCAAAGAAAGAAGTTCATGCATGAGTTAGGGAAATTTTTTTGGGATGAGCCTTATTTTTTCAGAATATGTGAGGATGGGACTATTCGTAGATATAAACCTGAGGTATAGATGATGAGCATACTTGAGGCTTTTCATTCTTAACCAGTTGGGGTTTATCATGGAGGAACCAACATAGCCTATAAAATCTACTTTTGATCAATGTCAACGCCAAGGTAATATCTGTAGATGCCATGAACTTTCTATGACTCTTATTTTAGAAATAGAATTGTTTGATGTATGGAGTATAGATTTCATGGGACCTTTTGTGAGTTCATTTGCAATGAAGTATATACTTGTGCTGTGGATAATGTATCTAAATAGGTGGAAGCAGTTGCTCTCCCCAACAATAAAGCACATAGTGTCACTGCATTCTTGAAAAAGCATATTTTTTCTCAATTTGGTTCCCCTCATTCTATCATTAGTGACCGTGGGTCACATTTTTGTAATTTTTTATTCAAAAGTCTATTTGAGATGTATGGAGTAAAACATAAGGTGGCAGCACCTTATTATCCATAAACTAGTGGACAAGTTAAGGTGTCCAATAGAGAAATCAAGTCCATTTTGGCGAAGACAGTAAATGCCAAAAGGACTAATTGGTCGTGAAAGTTAGATGATGAATTATCAGCTTATCGAACAATATTCAAGACTCGCATTCGTGTTTCACCTGATCAACTAGTGCATGGAAAGGCATGTCACTTGCATGTTGAGCTTGAATAAAAGGCAATATGGGCCTTGAAGAAGCTGAATTTTGAGTGGAAAGATGCATCCAAGTCATGGTTGAACAAGATGAATGAGTTAGATGAATTCTAACTTTGGGCTTGTTACAGTTCTGCACTTTACGAGGAAAAGATGAAGCTGCATCATGATCCCAAAATTAAGAAAAGAATCTTCAAAAAAGGTGACTAGGTATTGCTCTACAACTCAAGGCTTCACTTGTTTCTAGGTAAGTTGAAGTCTAGGTGGTATGGTCCCTTTTGTTATTCTAAGAATGTTCCCATATGGTGCTTTAAAATTGAAGCGGGATGGTGAATCCCTGTTCAATGTGAATACGCAAAGAGTAAAGCACTATATGGGAAACAGTAAGGAAGTAAATGTGATTTTTGAGATGGACCTTGGTGAAGTATGAGTAACCAAGGTAATTACTTTATGCCACGACATTAAATCAAGAACTGCATAGGAGGCAACCCATGAGGCTAGTTAGTAAAATCTGAGTTTCCAACTTAGCCATGTCGTGCCGTAATATTAAATCAAGCACTGCATGGGAGGCAACCCCTGGTTTGTACTTCTTTATTTATAGGGTAATATGTTTATTGAGTGTGAAGGACTAAAGATTGCAGAAATGATCCAGAAAAGTTCAAGAAGTTAGGTCATATGGATTCTTCACGAGTCGTATCTTAATGGTATGACTCATGAGTAAGAGTCGTAAGGACCAGGGATACTATGTTTATTCAGGATAAAGTTTATGGAGTCTTTATGACTTGTCAAATTGAGATGTATCAACTCTAGAACCCAGGTAAGATTCCAGGTCTATACAAGTTAAAGAAAAGACCCATAATCCTGGGTACGAGCTGTACACATTACTTGTACCCAAGCTTACCAGGTCAAGGGTCGCAAGTTAACCTAGCCCAGAACTTGATTTAAAAGACAAAAGGGCACCAAATAATGTGTAATCAATTCTTTAGCTTCCAACATACAAAATCAATCAAAAAAACACTACAAATTAGTTACCAACTTGCTCAAATTCCTCACATTGAATGGATTAGGCACGAATTTGGGGAAGAACAAGTGAAAACTCGAGAACCCTACTCTCTTAATTATTCAAGTAAGTTTTTGAACTTAAATTCATTATCTATGAAGTTCAAAGGACAAATGTGAGGTATTTTAGACTTTCTTGAAGTTTAATTTACTTATGGGTTGAGATTTACTACCCTAGTTCAAATGATTTAAATTGAAAATGGAAATTAGGGGTGAACTTGATTTTGGGTGTTGATATTATGGATTATTTTAACTAAAAATGGGTAATATTGCTATACAATGAAGAGGGTAGTTTGACAATTGTGTATTGAAGTCAAATCGGAAGTTGAACTTCTATGTTACAATCAATATGACACTCCTTACGACTCATATCCACAAGTAACAGAGTCGTAATGAGATTCGTACCTACTGACAACATAGAAGTCTAACTAATTTTAAATTTTGGTATGGTACGACTTGATGAAATGAATCGTACCTAACCCATATGACTCGTACATTTAAGTCATAAGGACTTGGGAATAGGTCATAGTTTAGAGTTTTGTTTCTGGATTACTTACGAGTGTTGGTGACGAGTCATACCCTATTCTCACGACTCATTAGGAGGACTTGTAAGATATCTAGAGAACATCCATGTACACACTAAGTATCATATGACTAGGTCATACGAGTCGTACCTAGTCGATACGACTAGTACCCCCTACTCGTACCTTGGACAAAGTATGCACACTGACATTCATTTCCTAGCTTTTGATTTTTTTTCCATATTTACTTACTAATAAATGTGTACTTTCAGGTATCATGCCTCCAAAAGATGTTTTTTTTTCAAGCAAGTGGTCAAGAAGGGAAAAAAAAATGCACCATTCTCAAGTTCTGAATCCACTGAGTCATTGAGTAGTAGTAGTGATGTAGTTGAATTCCAATTGAAGGGATAGGCTAAACCAAGGGTAAAAAGACCTACTCGGGAAAATAAAGTAGAAACCCAAGAGGAAACACCTCTATGGGGACCAAGGAGAAAGAACCTGAGTACCTTCTGTCCACACTCACCTCCATATTTGAAGGCAAAAGATGTTGAATCCAGCTCTAAAGAAGAGAGTTTAAAAAATACTAATGCTGCGGAAGCTATTGATTTATGACTGATTGATGTGCAACACCTTTCTCTAGCTCTTACATCTATTTTGGTGCCCACTGTTGAATAGTGGGGGTAACCCAGTATGCAGACTACCTATAATAATGTTATGAGCAGACTCAGGAATGGAAAAATCAAAAGAGACCTATACCTCGAGAGACGTATGATTACTAATGGGATGGCAGAGTTGCCCAGGTTCAAGGAGTAGTTCAAACAGTATGCTTTTGAGTGGATGACCAGAGCGCCTGGTAGATACAGTCCTACACTATTTCAGGAGTTTTATACAGTGTAAAAGGCAGAGTGCAGCAATAGTATCTAAAGGGCTAGCCATTGAGAGGTGGTGATCCAATTGCCTCATTATTCATTAGGGGAGTATGGGTTAACATCTCCCCATATACTATTTCCAAATATTTGCACAGAACAAATTATTAGCCTCCGGTAAACACTGGTGAAATGGATTACCATCTGGAGAATATGAGAAATATTACTAGGAAACATATGGGGTTGGATGAGAAAATGGGTTACTTTAGGTGGATTACTAGGCATATTGCATTGAATAGTAAGGACGCAGTGTGGGTAGTTGGTGACCAGAGTGTCACTCACAGAAAATAGAGAAAAATCAAACTTAATTTTGAGGCCAAGGCTTGGTGAAAACTGGCCTAACACAGGCTATACCCCATTATTGGGAACAACATATGGAGTCCAGCCCAGGTAACTTTGATACCCGGATTCATAGACAGTTATAAGTTTGATATAGGAGAGTTTTTAGCTTGGGAGATGAGGGACCAAGAGGTACATTGTGAGAAGTCATTATTGGTATACCCATGCATGGTTATGTAGATATGTTTAGCTATAGGGGTGTAAGAACTCTTGGGTATTTATGAGATAATAGAGGCCACGAACATTAAAGATTTAAGTATGATCAAGGATGCAACCAACCCATTGGACAAGAAGGAGAGGCAAGGAGCAATATGCTTGCGAAGATATTCCTCCATAATTAGCAGGCTGAGACTACTATTGTTGTTGAAGTAGGTGGACAGACTGTAAGGCAGGTGGACAGTCTGAGATTGCATAGAGTTTGGATGCAGTGGTTACATCTAGTGCCCCACCTCTGGTGCAGTCTGTCTTACCTACCTGAGAGGTATGCCATCAGGGTTCATTATGATTTTACAAGCCATGTGTAATGAGAAAATAATGAAATTAGGCACATTGGAGGCTAAGATCTGAAACATATAAGCGAGTGTAAAGCCCTGTGTTGATACTAAGTTGGCAAAATAGGATAGATGCGTGAAGCTGAGATTGGATGAGTTTGAGCTAAAGATGACCTGGCAATTGGGTAGCAGCGAAACCCTAGATATTACAAAGGTAAAATCCAAAGTGGCTGAGATAAACAGGATGATGGATGAGTTATATGCTAGACTCGTTGTCTCGGAGCCTAAGGTCATGATTGTCATACCTGAGGTCCATGTTTATAATATTTGGGCTATTTCAAACTCGGTAAAAGAGCCCAAAGATTAAATAAAAAAAAAGAAAAAATAGAAAGATTGAGAAGAAAGATGCTACAAAGAAGGTTAAGGCAGATAGCCTATAGGATGAGCAAGACCGGTGAGTAAGGGTTTGTGAGATACATACTAGGGCAGATGGTTCAACACCAACAGTTATTAATATTGAGGGAGATAGTAATGTAAACCCATCAACTAATAAAACATTGAGCGCACTATCCACCACTGGTGCCACTATTGATAACTCAATCCCAGCAGTTGATTGGACTCATAATGTTGTTGATGGGACCTGACTTGAGGGCCCACATAATGATGTTGTATGATTTGGCACCTTGATCACCCAAGTATATTCCCAATCCATTGTACTTTAATTTCATAGATGCATTGGGACAGTGCATAGGCTTTAAGTTGGGGTGGGAGTGTACCAAGTCGCCACGTGCTATACTACCATGTTTCGAAGCCTCTGGCCAAAATCTGAAAAATTTGAGGAACTGGCATGTTTTGTGTTTTTGTTTTGGGTTTTTATTCTTTTTTTTCTTTTAGTATGTGCTGTAAATAGCTTAAATAAAAGGAGAATTAGTATCTATAGCTATTGAGTGTTTTGAATAATTATTCTTGAAATGGCCTAATTTGAAAATTTTTGTGCTGAAAAATTGTTACCCCTCCTAAAGTTTTGTGTTAGTGTGATCTATTTGTGGGTGAGACGGTTTCAACTCTAATAATGGCATTAGGATTAGGAATAGAACAACTAGGGTAAAATTTTTCATAGCTAGATAGGTAGTACTTAGCCATGTAACCTGTGCGAGAGTGTGTGTGGCTCTACTAAGTTCCTAGTGTATTGGAATCTAGAACTTTCCTGATTGCTTTTACCAAGGTCTAGGATAGTCGAGTAGGCGATGATCATAGGTCGTTTTAGTTTTAAGTCCACTTGAGCCTAAATGCCCAAAAAAATAAATCATGAATCCCTTTGATCCAAATATTTGAGCCTCAACTGACAGATTTTTTTTTGTTTATACTGATATCACCTTCCCATTACTGCAATGATTTTGCGTTGGCCCTAGTATTCCCTAGACACTGTGCATCTCAACTCAGGTAAATTGCCTAAGTTGAGGGTGGTTATTATATAGGTGCATAGAAAAAATGAGTGTAAAGAAAGACGTGTGAAAGTAACACTGAATGGAAAAAGGACAGGTGTGGTACAAATAAAAAAATAAAATAAAAAAAATTACAAGAAAAGGAAAAAAAGAAAATAAGTGAGAAAAAGTAAAGCGCACCTGTTTCAACATGAAATGTTCTTGAAATAAAAAAGGAGACATAATGGCTGAAATAAAAGAGGAGAAAGATGAAAAATGAGTGGACCTCGAATAAAGCATAGTGTCAAGGAGACGTAGTCACTAAATAAATTCTAAAAGGATACCATACCAGCCCCTAACCTACGTTACAAGCCGAATAAAGCCCTTTAGTGATCCTACCTCGACTGTCAAAAATTTTAGGAAAAGAGCATATAGGCAAGCCAATGGTATTATGTATACACCAGCGGTACTTTTTAAGAGAGAGTTGCTATATCCCTGAAAAATTAATTGGTCCATATTGAGTGAAATACAGATTTCATTGATTGTGAGCACACATGGGGTATGTTGTTAGGATGCTAGACTGTTTGGCAAATGTTATTTGTATATACCTAGTTATTTGTTACTAATTTAATGCCATCATTGGATTCCTTTTTGTCATTCCATGTACCGAATTGTGTACACAGTTGTTTCTTGAAAAGTTAAAATTAGGAGGGGGAATAAAAGTTTTGAAAATTTAATTAAAAGTTCACTTCCATAGGTATCTTAGGATCTTCCTATTAAAGCATCATTGTTTTGTGATAGTTTTTAGTTTTTATTTTGCCTGAGGACACGCAGACTTCTAAGTTGAGGGTGTTGATGTGTCATGGAAACACGAAAATTTTGATGCTTCAAACCATGAAATTATGCTTGAACTTAGGTTATTTTAGTAGATATGATGTGCTTTTGTGGTTATTGCAGGTAAAATTGGTCAATACAAGTTTTGGACTAAAACTGCAAGAAAAAGACCTAAAATATGAAGTTGCAGAAGGTACAAGTTTTCTCACGAGTCATCAAAACCTTACACAACTCAGAGGCCGACTCGTACATATAATAGAAACCAAGGCCAGGAAGAAAAACCAAGTGCAGAAAACATATGATTGAGAGTACGAGTCATAAGTTGAGGGTACGATCCATATCATAAAGTTGTACACAGAGCAGAACCTAAGGAAGAAAATCTGAGTTAAAGTGTCAAGAGAATACGAGTCAAAAGTTTGAGTACAACTCGTATGGACAAGACGTAAGCAGACCAGTGTCCAAAGAGTAAAAACAAGAAGTCCCAGGTGGATATAAGTGAAGGCCATGAGTCATATAATTAATGTATAATTCATGAGCAGGAGTCCTGAGAAGAACAAAAAGTTGAAGCCTTGAAGATCAGACACTTGAGTGGATATGAGAGGTACAGTGCAACTCATACGAAGACAGTACAAGTGCATGAGCGAGTCGTACCTTGTGTCAACATAACTTTTCCTTTTCTGTTTTATTAGGATTTCTATGTATTTTTGAGATACTATAAATACCTAGGGTTTATCTTTTATGAGGTTACTTACTTTGACGTACTTTTACATTATTCTTACTACTTTTACCTTACTCTTAAGATTTTGGTTTTTTATTCAAATGAAGACTTGGGATTTTATTCATCTTATTCTTGTGCAATTAATTATATGTTTTTTTCACTGATAATCATGGATTCTTGCATGAACATGAGTGGTTAATTTCCCTGACTAGGGTTGTGGGAACCCTGGCGGATTAACTACATAAAGGAAGTAGGAGATTCAGCTATTCTAGGGTTTATGCATGTATCTTAATCTTCTTCAGAATAATTGACCTCAAAGCTTTAGCAGAAGCTTGAGGATAGCCTATATTTGCGAACGTCCTCACAAGGGAGTTTGTGATTAGGAAAAGAGGATTAAGATAGTAATTTGAGATTCACTTCCATCTTACTATTATTCCATCATCTCGTGTAATCCCTTGAGACTCAAAAGATAAAAATGAATTGGAGTCATAGGCAAGAAGAAATAAGGAAATGCCTTGAGACTCACAAGGTGAAGGGTGAGATTTATCAACACGTTCACAAGATGGTTGATAATACATATCTTGTCATCTGTACATGCAGAGCTGTACAATAGGTGGATTGAACATAAGAATTTTAGGGAATTGAGAAGACAGAGGGGACACAAGCCTAGTGTTCATCTTCTATTGTTTACAATTCAAAGCATTCAAGATTCGATTACTAGTCATTGATAAATCCAAATCTCCCCATTTACTTTCCAAACTGCTCGTGAATTATATCAAGTTAAGTAGCTGTTCAATGTTTTCCCTATGGGATCGACCCCAACCTAGTTGGGTTACTATATTTGGCATCAACAACAACATACTTCTTTGGAGGTTAGTTTTGGGAGACATCACTAACCATATCAACAATCATATCAACAAACTAACTAAAGATTATACAAATAAACTATAACTCTGGATCGTCCCTTTTACTCATACCTATACGATGGACCAAGAATCACAACCATAGATCATATCAGTACCCGTACCCATAAACTCTACCAATACGAATTCTATTAAGTCATGCTAATAATTGTGCCCATAGGACATATCAATAGTCATATCGATAAGTTATATAGATAATCAAATATATAAGCCATAAATCATGTGTCACATACATATTATATCATTGAATACGTCGATGAACCATATCATTAGTCATATCCAAAAGGCATATCATTAATTGTATGTATATAAGTTGTATCATAGGTCACATTTAGAAGTTATAGCATTAATCATATATGAAATCTATTTCACTAATAATATATATATAAGCAATATCATTAGTCATATAAAAAATTAGCGGCAATCTTCCAGTATTCACAAACATATTCATTAAATATATTTAACCTCCTCAAATCTCACACAAGACATTTATAAGGGTATATATTCCTTAGATAAGTCTACAAGGTTAACATAAATCTTAGCCTAAGATGGGACAAAGGGGCCCACTCTAATCCCTAAACCTATTTTAGGCAGCTTCTATTCGAGACTAGGCTAAGTTATCTAAGTTCATTTCTAGGTGTCAAGTAAGCCATAAATAGCCCTAAGATCGTAATTCTTCCCAAACATGAACAAATAAGTTCATCCCACCTAAAATAATAGCAACTAAGGCAATTTCCCTTAACTTAAGTAACTAAGGCTACTTCCACCCTAAACATGAATTACTAAGGCAATTTCACCTAGCTTGAGTAACTAAGGCATTTTCGTTCTAAGCATGATCTATCAAGCCAAATTCCCATAAGACATAAGAAGTCAAGTTAGTTTAACCCTAAGATATGATTACAAGATAGACTAGATGGTCTAACTATTCCAAATATCCTTGTTCATTCATCCAACACCTAAATCCCATCCCATATCTATCATATTATCATAATCATACTATGAAATAACGTAATCTATGAAAAAGGTAAACCTAGACTACCTAGACACCAAAGAAAAACTCAAAGAATCTGCTAAATCATCAATTTTCCTTTTTGAAAAGCTTCTGCAAGGTGCCATGCTATCAAAATCACAATTCTCTCATCAATATAAGGACAATGATACCCATATTGCACCAGTGTGCTTTGGATCCAAAGTTACTTAAAAATATCATGTATGGATCATTTTAAAAATCGTACTTTCAAAAATGACACAATGTACCTCTATGATCAAGAAATGTTTACCTTAAAATGGGTGACTTCCGAGCTTTAATAATGCTATAATAAAGTCACCAAGATTCTAGGGATTTTAGAAAAACATAAAGGATTTAATCCTAAAATAGATTGAAGATTACCATAAATTCAAAGAAGAAACTTATAAATAAACTATACTAAAGATCTAAATTCACCCACAAATATTTCTCCTAAGTTTCCACACTATTTAGAGTTTTACTCTCTCGAGAATGGGTGAAGAATAAAGAAAATTAGGCTAAGTGGGGTATTTACACCCCTCCCAAGTACAGAGATGCTGCTAAAGTGGACACTAGGCCATTTTAGCGGTCGACACTAAACCGCCAAACTAATTGCAAAAGCGGTCCCCCGCTAACTTGGAAGGCCAAAACAAACTTGGGCCACTGTAATACTAGACTCTAAAGTGGTACCTGTCGGCTGAGCTAGGGTTGCTAAAGTGCTTAATGGGCCACTAAAGCACCCAATGGTTGCTAAAGTGCCCTCCACTAAAGTACCCAGAGGGTCGCTTTAGCAGTCACACTAGATATCATGCACCAGCTAAAGACTTGGAATATTTCCGAGTCTCCAACAACCCCTCAAGACTCATTTCGAATACCATTATGCAAAAAAAATACTACAATATCAAATTGACATGCATGACCTAATGATGCAATCTAATTTTCATTCGAGATTATTTTGATGAAAAGTGGGTCCCACACCCACTTACCATTTTTCTTAACTTCTAGTCAATAGCCTCAAATGAGTCCAAGAGCCTCAGGACCCAAACCAAGGGTTCACTAAGCCTAAAATCAGTGTTCCAGAGTCGTTGACACTGTCAAAATTTACGTACAAGGTCATTTAACTGATGTTTATGCTCGGTAGCCAATTTGAACTAGCAAAGGCTTTAAAATAATGAATTGGCTCTAAAAACAAATGAACTGCCCGATAACTAAACTGTCAATTCTAAAAAGTCATAAATAACATGAGGAAACTGTAGGAAATCTCTAAATGGTGAAAATAAGCAAACATTCAAAAAATGATCTAGAGGGTCAATGCAGTAATGGTGGTTAGTCTTAGGGTATTTAGGAGACAATAAATTTATATTTTATCTCTTTCATTTCCCAATTATCACTTTAGAAATAGTGATCATCATATCCTATATCATATTTCTCATCTTCATCCTCACATTATTTACGATCATAGTCAATATCCCATGGATAGTGCCCTATAAGAGGAAATTTACACTAGTGTACATAACATCCATTATGGTCAAATTATTGTATCCAATCATGATCTTTCATGCAATTTCAAGTAAGAGATATCAATTGGATTTAGATCCTCTTCCTTTGGGAAATCACTATCAAGGGTGTACATATTGACAGAGAAGGATATTTTATTAGGCTTTTTAGTGAATATAGGCTTTGTAGATTGGAGAGTTTGAGGATAGAGTCTCAATTAGTCATAGATTGTGACCCAAGATTTTATAATTTTTTTGATAAGTTCTTCCCTGAATATATTCCTTTAGATTTTGATACACTATGTCCTTTCATTACTAGCATATATTCTTAGGAACAAAAATTATAGTTGCCTAGAAGAGATCGGCCGATAGCATGGTTCTAAACTTGCCAAACCATTTGGTAGTGTAGATGTTATGACCCAATTGGACATGAGTGGCTTCCACCCTATTATATAGAGGGAGAACCAAGAACCCCCAAAGTATTAACCAACACTTAGAGGAAAAACAGAAACTATCCCATTAATATCTTTAATATCATTAAGTTTAAAAGCTTATGGAAAATTAAAAACAATTACTAAAATTAAAATGCCCCTATAATTTGAAATTTGATGTACCAAAGTATACTAAGAATGTCACGAAGGGTATGCAACCCCAAGAACCAAAGGAAAGTTCATAATGTCCAAACAATGGACCATAACATAAAAGAATAATTACAAGGTAACCTAAATAGGCTGCTCACCTTTGAAATCTTACTCTCTCGCTAAAATCATAATTGAGATCATACAAGAGCTGCTAGAATATATGATGCACTCAACAAAAGTAAGAGTAGGTGTGGTATTAGCACACAAGAATGCTTTCCCTTTCAATTCAACATTAGATCATCAAGAGTTCTTTATTTCTAGTTCAACATGAGATCATCAAGAAAATATGATTATCTCAAGCATATAAGAATCTTTTCCCTTCAAGTAAGAGTAGGTATAGTATAAAAGTGATGGACTTATATGAGACTTAGATCTCTAAATCATAACCTTACAATATGACATATGTCTACCAAACATCTAGCCATCCCACTTCTAAGACTAGAAATAAATAGTAATGGCTTCCCTGAAAGAACAGATCCAACACCTAAAATATGGTAGCTTCTAACGATAGAGAATCCACAACTCACTACAAAAATGTAACGCTCCAAAAATGGGTCCCAAGACATCACACGGTGCTTGAGACTATGAGTAGCCTCAAGCTAATTCTATAAGCCTTCTACTAAATCTGAAGCTCATAATAAAGCAAAGGTAGATATATAGTCAAAGCTAAAATGCGAAATTCTGTATGGGTTAAGATGAAGCTGTCTAAATATATAATATCTAAAAATACTAAACTCAAGAGTCTGGTCAATCAATAATGGAACTCTAAATTATATCTAGCAGTCTAACAAGTTTCTACTACTAATAACTAGAGAGTTATTGGGAAACCCCCCCCAACTAACTTAAACTGTCTGAAAATACTGAATCATCTATACTAATAAGCTAAAAAAACTGAACGACAGGGTCCCCAAACTATGAGGACTCACCAACTATCGGGATATAGACAAAGATGCTCAAGATTACTCATGATATTGAAACTGAGCACCTGAATCGACATTATGATACAATGTAGCACACAGACGTATATGTGGATCATTACTTATAGATTGTACTGAGTATATGGGTGTGAATGCATAAGTTAAGCAATATCTCAACTTTAGTGTAAACTTGCAAAAGAATGCATGTTAAGTGTAGATGATTCATAATAACGTGAATAACTGAAAACTGAGATTCATGATCATGAGTGATAAAACATGCTATATAAATCAAGTGAGTCATAACACTTAGTTGTAAAAGTTGTACCTGTATTCTATCTTGAAATCATACTGTCTAAGTGTAGAAAGGACTCACTTTTATATTTGTAAGCTGAAAGCTGAAATCTAGTAGCTAATGACTTATATAAAAAATATCTGAATAAAATCGTGAGCCTTTACACTTAGTTTCTAAAACTTTTCAATTATTCTTTACTCTTTTCTATAAGTTATAGGGAGATTCTTCTAATCGACATAAATTAGGTGAGCTAATATGGAGTCCAACATCTAGTTCCCTTATGGGAAAATCTTACATTGCGGAAAGGTGTCATACTCTTGCCAAGGAGTATAACCTAATCTGAGTGATCATATCTTTAACAGTCATCTATTTAGAAATAGGAATAATCTGATAATCTGTACCTATGTTGGCTTGTAGTTCTGGGGCATTAGAACATACCCAACTCAGTGCTAAATACTACTTCCTTTAATTTTTGTGCTCATTTTGTTGGAAATCCACTTTTAAAAAAAGCATAAAGGTTTATAATGAAAACCAATTATGTATCTATCTTTACGAACTGTAAGCAACGGTAAATCTATCTTTTGTAAACTAATAAAATTGTAAAGTGGATTCCATATCTTAACTAAAGATCGAAAGATCAAATCTTTATTAAAATTTGAAAATAACTATTCATAGGATGCTTAGAGTATAGTCATTCTTGAAATGTCAACATTCAAACTAGGGCTTACTAACCCATGCATCAAATTCATGTCAAATCATAATAAAGCTCATCCTTAATAATGAAATCATTGAAATTCAATTCTAAATCTGGAAATTTATATTATACACATGAAAATATGAAAATAGCCATGCAATTCATCATCTAAATCACTTTAACTCTCATAATATTCAAATAGCAATATTTTGGTATGAACCCTAAATTGAAATTCATGGGTAATCATACAAAATAATGTAACTTTCTAATTTAAAACTAGTTTTGGGTACAAGAATGAAAGAAATATCCTTGTTGAAACCCCACATACGTTAATTGATGAATAATTAAAGAAGCTTGAACTTTGAGTTCCTAGTTGTGCTCTTGAAGATAGATTCTTGAATATCTTGAATTGGGAATCTTGAATTTTGAGTTACCTTGGAAAAAGAATGGTGGAATTTGGATTTCTTGGGGATTAAGATGTGAGTTCTAGGGTTTCCTTTGAGAGTTAATTTTATGAAAATATGAATAAAATGGTTAGAATAGGATTAATTATCTGTTTTTCACGGATTGAGGCTTGGGTAAATGATGAAATTGCTCTTTAAAAATTTAACTCAAAACTGGAAGTCCCAATTTTGAGCCTCACCGCGATGTGGTACAATCGCGCTGGCTCACTGGAAAAAAAAAAGAACGTCATATTGGGTTCTGGCACGATGCGGCATAATCGGGTTGTATCACTAGAAAATGACGGGCGCTAATTTGCACTCCACCGTGATACGGTGACTGTCCAATTTGGAATTTTGATGTGATACAGGCAAATTGCGGTGAGCTCCTAGAAAAGGACGAACAGGAACTGGAACTTCTCTGAATGTGGGATAATCATGGTGCTCCACTGGAAATCGAACAATTTTGAATTTGTCCTTCTTTGCGACGCGGTACTTATTGTGATGCCCTACTATTTTCACTAAAATCATCATAACTTCTCAATCGAGTATCGAATTAAGGTAAAATTGGCATTGTTGGAAAGCTGATTCAATTATCTACACATTGGTAGGTCTAGAGCTGGAAAATTTTATACGCATCAAGAGTTGTATACTTTTGAAGTCAACTCTTAACACACTAAGAGTTAAATTGAGCTAAGAAAAGTATGGGGTACTACAATATCTCTCCCTTAGGAACATTCGTCCTCGACTGAGACTAACTAAACAGAATATTCTAGGGGACTAAGGCTATATGCTAGCATGCATAACTGAGACAAAACTGCATGAATGAATCTAACTCATACTGAGCGACTAAATTAATTAGTGAGTGCATGAATTTACATAAAGATAACTATAGAGCTGAATTTGAGACTGGAAAAGAACTAAATTAAAAAGGACTATTACCTTTGGCTAAATCTGATTTTGCGGAGTGGAAGTGGGGATACTTAGTATGCATGTCTACTTTTTCTTCGAAGTAACACCCTCAACAGACTGATTTTACCACAGAACTTTGACCAAGGGAACTTCTTTGTTCCTTACTCTACTTATCTGATGATCAAGAATCTCTACTTGAAGTTCTTCGTATGAAAGGCTATTCTGAATATCGGTGCTTTCTAGAGGGACTACAATAGTTGAATCATCCATGTACTTCTTCAATAAGGACACATGGAACACTGGGTGAACCAATGACAAGTGTGCAGGTAACTCAAGCTCATACGCTACCTTTCCCACATGACTCAAAATCCTATAGGGGCCTACATATAGGGACTAAGCTTCCGCTTTTTGCCAAACCTCTTCACCCCCTTCATGGATGAAACCTTCAAATACACAAGATTATCTACTTTAAACTTAAGATCTCTCCTTCTTACATTTTCTTGAGATTTCTAAAAACTCTGAGATGCTTTTAATCTCTCTCAAATCAACTAAACTTTCTCTATGGCTGCAAATAAAATATTGTCCCAATCAAAGAGGCCTCACTCACTTCAAACCAACTGACTGGTGATCTATATCTTCACCTATAAAAAACCTCAAATGGGGCTATCTGAATACTAGAATGGTAACTATTATTATATGTAAACACAATCAATGGCAAGTGGTGATCCCAACTGCCTTTGAAATCAAGAACACATGACCTCAACATATCCTCTAAGGTCTAAATGGTCCTCTCTACCTGACCATCTATTTATGAATGAAAAGATGAACTGAGATAAACTTGGGTACCAAGACCCTTCTGAAAAGCTTTCCTAAATTGAAAGGTAAATTGAGTACCCTTATCTAAGATAATGGATAAGGAAACTCCATGCAATCTAACCAACTCTCTGATATACAGCTTAGCATAATCTTCAGCTGTGTAGGAAATATGAACTGGCAAGAAAAGGACTGATTTGGTCAATCCATCTACAATAACCCATATTGAATCATACTGACGATTCACATGAGGTAATCCTGTCACAAAGTGGATATTCACCTCTTCCCATCTCCAAGTGGGAATACCAAACTCCTGCAAAGTACCACTAGGTATTTGGTGCTCTTTCTTAACCTGTTGACATGTTGCACACTTGGCTTTAAATTTTCCGATATCTCTCTTCATACCACTCCACTAATAGACTTCCCACAGATCACGGTACATCTTGGTGGCTCCCAGATGAATAGAATAATGCGCACAATGAGCTTTTGCCATAATCAGTTGCCTTAAATTGTCAACACATGGCATACAAAATCTACTCTAGTATCTCAACACACCATATCCCTATTGGGAGGAAACCTCTACCTTTTGGTCTTTAACTGAACCCTTTAGTTTGGCCAAACTAGGATCCATATCCTATTTCTCTTTTACTATAGAAACTAGAAAAAAATTCTAAACTACTCTGAACCCAAATATTTCTGTCAATTGAGTCAACCAACGTCACACCCAATCTAGCTAACCAGTGAACTTCCTAAACTAACTCTCTTATCATTTTCCATATGAGAAACACTGCCCGCAAACAACCTTCTAAGGGCGTCAGCCACTATATTAGCCTTGTCTGGATGATACAACACACATATATCATAATATTTTAACAATTCTAACTACCTTCTCTGATGAAGATTCAACTTTCTCTGAGTAAATACATACTGCAAACTTTCATGATCCATAAACACATTAACATGCACCCATAAAGATAGTGCCTCTAGATTTTCAATGCAAACACTATAGCAGCTTGCTCAAGGTCATGTGTAGGGTAGTTACTTTTGTGAGGCTTAAGGTATCTGGAGGTATAGGCTATAACCTTACCTCTATGCATCAAAACACAACCCACACTAATTCTAGAGGCATAATAATAGATGACGAACCCATATGTACCATCAGGTAGCACTAAAATTGGGGCTGAAGTAAGTCGAGTCTTTAACTCCTGAAAACTCTTCTCGTAGGAATCTGACCACTGAAACTTAACTTTCTTCTAAGTTAATTTAGACACAAGGGATGAAATAGAAGAAATATCTTTAACAAAACATCTATAATATCCAGGTAAAGCCAAGAAACTTTGAATGTCTGATAGAGAGATAGGTCTAGGCTAGTTTTTTACTGCTTTGGTTTTTTGGCGATCAACTCTAATGCCATCACTGGAAATAATATGACCAAGGAAAGCTACTGATGTTATCCAAAATTTAAATTTGTTGAATTTAGAAAATAACTGGTGATCCTTAAGAGTTTGCAACACAAATCTAAGGTGGTCTGCATGATTATCCTTACTATGAGAATAGACAAGAATACCATTGATAAATACTATGAAAAACATTTACAAATACTATTAGAATTCTCTGTTCATCAAGTCCATGAAGGCTAACGGGGCATTGGTAAGACCAAATGACATGACTAGACACTCAAAATGACTATAATGGGTTTTGAAAGATGTCTTTGGAATATCACACTCCTTTACTCTAAGCTAATGATAGTTGGATCTAAGGTCTATCTTGGAGAAATAATTTGCACCTTGGAGTTGGTCGAATAATCCATCAATCCTAGGAAGAGGATATTTGTTTTTTACTATGACTTTATTCAGTTGACGATAGTCAATGCACATTCACAAAGAACCATCTTTGTTTTGCATGAATAGGATGGGAGAGCCCCATGGAGAGACACTGGGTCTTATGAAACCTTTATCTAAGAGGTCTTTAAGCTGCTCTTTTAAGCTGAGTATCTAGAAGAAGGTCGATACCAAATTCTTTTTCCCTATCAGGAGGTATCCTTGGCAAATATTCGGGATAAAATCAGGATATGAAATGAATCTTGGGAGACACTGAATTACCTTCCCACTCAAAGACTAGCTCATCTAGAAACTAAAATTTCACCACTTGGGTGCGACAATTTATGGATGCATAATAGGAATGGAGCAATATATACTAAGAATAAGGTCAAAGTTGACCATATCTAACTCTATTAAATCTTCTAACATGATCTTATGAAGGATAATGATTGGACACTTTCTATAGATCTGCTTGGAAACAACTGACTCACCCACTGGGGTAGAAACTAAGAAGGGCTCAGGATCTTTTCAGGACCTATTTCAAAATTTACTGCAACTAGTGGGGTCACATAAGAGAAATTTAACCCAGGGTCTAACAACATATAAACATCTAGATGAAAGACATAAACTAGTAAAAATATCTGGTGAACTCTCCTGCTCCTGATGGGATGGTAAAGTATAAAATAAATTCTAGCCCTGACTACCATCGATACTGGATGATGCAACCTAAGAAGAGATAGGGTGACCTAGAGAAGCTGGTGTGCTAGTAGCCTGAGTTTGGGGAAAAATATCCCTGTTTCTTTTCCTAGAACAAGGACTATCTTTGATTCCATAACCTAACTTACCATAACCATAACAACCTTTCTATCCTAATAAGCACTCACCAAGATGATTCTTACCATACTTAGCACTTGGAGGATAACTGGGTTTTTCACTCACACTATTCTGAGATCTGGACTTAGAAGTCTTACCTCGTTGCTCCTATCTAGATCTAAGCGTGGGAGCACTGGCTGAAGATTGCATTGGCATAAATGAACTATTCTAAAACTGTGAACAGTTTTCCCCTCCATACTTTGTCTAGCCATAATCAAACTGCCCAATTCTATCCTTTTTATTTCCTCTCTCTCTTTTCTTCAACTTTTCTTTCTTAATATATTAAGCATGAATTATCAACCAAGAAAGATCCATGTCCCTAATAAGCATGGTAGTCTACAATTATTTACTACCAAACTAAATACTCAAATAACAAACCTACTTATACTCTCTCTAGGGTCAGCCATCATATCAGGGGTAGACTTAGATAACTGGTTGAACTTAAGGTAGTACTCTTTCACTGTCAATAAGCCCTTTTTCAGTTTCACAAACTCCTTTACGTTACATTCTCTTATTTTAAGTGAAAAGAACATATCTAGAAATGCATCCTGAAATACCTGCAAACTTATATGAGTTGCATTTTACCTTTACCATTTTCCACATAACCACCCAATCATAGGCCACATCTTCAGCCTATACGATGCCAACTCTACACTTTCTTCATCAGTAACATGTATAATCTGAGTGATCTTTCTTATCTCTTCAAAGTAAAGTTATGGGTCCTCACCTAATTTTAACTCAAAGAACTCGGGCAAATTTATCCTTACGAAATCTCAAATTCTTGATATGCTAAATCCCCAATTTGTTGAAATGGGACTACTGCCTGTTGGTTACCCTAAACATTGGCAGTCATAGCCTTGGCTAATGCCTAAAAGGCAGCCTAAAATTTAGTATGGGATATATTCTCATTCAGAAGGTCAGTGGGCTGGGATGGATGGTTATTATTTCTATGTGCATTAGCTCAGCGAGGAGGCATATTCAACTATCACATAAGAGCAGGAGTTAAAAGTAGATAGAGACATCGTAAGCACAATAGATTATTAAATAAAGAGATGATTTCCTAAAAATATCCCATATCCTCTTGATCATAAATATGGTGCGCTTTATATCCATGATCAAGACTCTATATAACGTGGCTTATCTGAATACCTAGGACTCTTATAACCTTAGGCTCTGATACCAAGTTTGTAATGACCCAAAAATAGGTACTGAGATGTCACATGGTGCTCAAGACTACGAGTATCCTCAAGCTAATCTTTTAAGCCTTTCATTAAATCTGAAACTCATAATAAAGCAAATGTAGGTATATAGTCAAAGATAAAATGTAGAATTCTATATGAGCTAAGCTAAAATTGCCTGAATATATAATATTTGAAAATACTAAACTCAAGTGTCTGATCAATTAATACTGGAAATTTGAATCATATCTAGCAGTCTGACAAACCTCAACTACAAATAACTAGAGAGTCACTTGCACAAACCCGCAATTGACTCAAATAGTCTAAAAATACTGAATCATCTATTCTAATATGCTAAAAAACTTAATGACTGGGTCCCCAAACTATGAGGACTCACCAACTATCGAGATACCGACAAAGATGCTCGAAATCACTCACGCTACTAAAACTGAGCACCTAAACCTACATTATGAGACAATGTATCACACAGACGTATATGTGGATCAGTACTTCTGGATTATACTGAGCATATGGGGTGAATGCATAAGTAAATCAATATCTCAACATTAGTGTAAATTTGTAAAAGAATTCATGTTGTATAGATGTCTCTCAATAGCTTGAATAACTAAAAATAGAGAATTATGATCATGAATGATAAAACATGCTATATAAATCTAGTGAGTCATAACACTTAGTTCTAAAAGTTGTACTTGTATTTTATCTTAAAATCATACTGTCTAAGTGTAGAAAGGAATCACTTTTATATCTGTAAATTGAAAGTTGAAACCTAGTAGCTAATGACTTACATAAAACAATATCTGAATAAGATTTTGAGCCTTTACACTTAGTTTCTAAAACTTTTCTATCATTCTTTACTCCTTTCTGTAAGCTATAGGGAGGTTCTTCTAACCGATATAAACAATGTGAGCTAACATAGAGTCCAACATCTAGTTCCCCTATGGGAAAACCTCACGTTGGGGAGAGGTGTCATACTCTTGCCAAGGAGTATAACCTAATCTAAGTGATCACATCTGTAACTATCATCCATATAGAAATGGGAATAATCTAATAATTTGTACCTATGTTTGCTCGTAGTTCTGGAGCATGAGAATATACCCAACTTGGTGCTAAATACTACTCCCTTTAATCTGTGTGCTCATTAAATTGGAAATCCACTTTTAAAACTAGCATAAGGGTGAATATACCCAACTTGGTTCTAAATACTACTACCTTTAATCTGTGTGCTCATTAAATTGGAAATCCACTTTTAAAACTAGCATAAGGGTTTATAATGAAAACCAATTGTGCATCTATCTATTTCAAACTGTAAGCAAAGCTAAATTTGTTTTTTATAAACTATAATAAAATTGTAAAGTATATTCCATATCGTAACTGAGGATCGAAAGATCAAATCTTTATTAAAATATGAAAACAACTATTCATGGGATGCTTAGAACATAGTCATTCTTGAAATATCAACATTCAAACTAAGGCTTGGTAACCCATACATCAAATTCATGTCAAATTATAATAAAGTTCATGTTTAACAATGAAAGCATTTAAATTCAATTCTAAATCTAGAAGTTTTTATCATACGCATAAAAATAAGAAAATAGCCATGCAATTCATCATCTAAACTACTTGAATCTTATAATCTTCAAATAGAAATATTTGAGTATGAATCCTAAATTTAAATTCATGGGTAATCATACAAAATCATGTACTATGTAATTTAAAAATAGTTTTGGGTAAAGGGATGAAAGAATTATCCTTGTTGAAACTCCATATACCTTAATTGATGAATGATTGAAGAATCTTGAACTTTGAGTTCCTATTTGTGCTCTTGAAGATAGATTCTTGAATATCTTGAATTGGGAATCTTGAACTTTTGGGTTGCCTTGGAAAAAGAATGGTGGAATTCTGATTTCTTGGGGATTAAGATTTGAGTTCTAGGATTTCCTTCAAGAGTAATTTTGATCAAAATATGCATATAATGGTTTGAATATGATTAATTATCTGTTTTACACATATTGGGGCTAGGGGAAATGATGAAATTGCCCTTTAAATGTTTAACTCAGAATTGGAAGTCCCTATTTTGAGCCCCAACGAGATGCGGTACAAATGCGGTAGGTCATTAGAAAAAGGACAAATGCCATTTTAGGCTCTGGCATGATATGGCATAATCGCGTTGCGTCACTAGAAAAGGATGAGTGCTAATTTGCACTCCAACGTGATGTGGTGTCTTTCCAATTAGGAATATTGATGTGATACATGTAAATCATGTTGAGCTACTAGAAAGGAACAAACAGGAACTGGAACTTCTCCGCGAAGCGGGCTAATCGCGTTGCTCCATTTGAAATCGGACAATTGCAAATTTTTCCTTCTTTGCGATGCGGTGCTTACCATGATGCCCTACATTTTTTTACTAAAATTGTCATAACTTCTCAATCGAGTATTGAATTAAGGAAAAATTTGTATCTTTGGAAAATTGATTCAATTATTTACACATTTATGGGTCTAGTGCTGGAAAATTCTATATGCATCAAGAGTTATATGCTTTTGAAGTTAACCCTTGACACACTAGGAGGTAAACTGAGCTAAGAAAAGTATGGGGTATTATAAAAAATCAACTTTATTCCACATTCCTCCACGGACATACTCACCACGAAAACTCGGCCACATCTATATCGCTTTCCTTTCTAGTTCAACAAAGACTACATCTTTCTTTTAAGCGCCTACTAATGAATAATATTTTGGCATTGCCAAGCTAGAATGGGTAAGAAAAGATGATACAACAACTCAAAAGAAGGCTAACATAGACCATAAACTATCTAAAAGTAAAATAGAATTTGGCAAGAAGGATACATACTAAGAAACCATGCTGATCTCATGTCAAGACATCACCTTCCTAAATGATTACTTCATACTTCAAGAACTAAAAGTTCCCAAAGAAGACAATGAATGGATCACCCTCCTAAAAGATGGGCTTTTTAAGAATAACTAGCTTACTTCAGATCATGGATTCCTAAACCCATTTGGTGACTTGATTCTTTTTTATCAAGTTTTTCAAAACTTCTATTACCTGGAGATTAATAATATCCAAGAATTTGATCCTCAGGATACATGAGATCCCAATCTTATAGATGAATAGTTGAAATACAACAAAGACATTAGATAAAGTGATATCATTAATCTCTATATAGAGCAATAAGAATACTTATTTGATAGTGACTCGATAAATGAAATTTAGAAACTAATTGTAATACCCCGTATTTCCCTAGCCTAGATTAACCCTTAGTACACAGGTTATCCTCAATAAAAATTTTGAAATACTGATTAATTTTCAGATTTAATCCTGCCATTGTGTAGGAAATTCAATTAGCTTTCCAATGATATAAAATTTGCCTATTTCTGACAATCGGGTAAAAAGTTATGGCGATTTTAAGTTTCAGTCGTTAAACATCGCCATTCAGGCCAGTAGCGCATTGTGGAGTGTGTTAAAATTGTAATTGTCGATTTCCAGTGTTTCTTCATGATATTGGCGCATCGCGCCATAGATTCAGATCATAATTGTCAATTTCTAGTGTACCAAACTGATTCCACCACATCGCGGTACACTTCCAATTCTCAAACAAAGTGGCAACGCGATACCACCGCGTCACACCACCATGCAATTTCCCAGTCATCATTTTCCAGTGGCCCAGCGCAATGGTGGTGCATCGCGCCAGGCATCCATATCGGGAAAAATTCTTAAAAAATTAAAGTTTTGCCCAGGGTTAAAACAGTCTTTTCCAATGATTTTATTCTGCCCAGATGTGGGATTTAAGCCCTAAAAACGTGTAAAACTCTCCGTTATTCACTTTTCCCAAAAAATAAAAAAGATAGTTCTCTCTCAAGAAAGCAAACCCTAGCTTTCAAGAATCAAAGACAATCCCAAGAATTTCTCCAAAAACTCATCAAATTAAGGTATGTTAGATGTTCATCCATGGAACCTTACCTTCCATGGAGCTCAAGAATCCTTTTTAAAAATACAAAATTTATTATTTATGATTTCCATGTTTGAATTAGATTGAATTCATTTTCATGATATTGTTTGAGTTTTAATCCATGATTTAGATTACGAGTTTCGAGAATTGATTCTAGTATGTGTTGGATTACATGGTATTCATGATAAACCCTTTAATTTGCAAGTTGATTGTTGTAACCATGTTAACCATAAGTATTTATGATTTAATGAACCTAGTATGCTTCTTATGTGTTTGATAAATTATCTATGAGAATGAAATAATGCCATTATAGCATGCTAACATGTAATCCCTATTCATGTACAAGTTTATGCATTACAAGTGTTTGATGGAATGTCTCTATGAACTAATTATGACCAAGTGAACATTGTTATGTTATTCAAGATTATGCTTTTCTTTACTTTTCATGCTATCGAGTTCTGGGGGTATTTAATACCCAATAATTTAGCTATTTACCTAGAGCTAGTGTTAGTTACAAAATATTCTCAGTCATGTCATGATCAGTAGTACTCTCAGTCCGTTATAGAACTCAGCAGAATTCAGTCAGTTACAGAACTTAGGAAAAAATTAGTAATCTCAATGAATTCAGTCTAGTTCAGTCCTGTATAATAGTTCAGTATCTTTCAATTGGGAGTAGGATTCAGCATCGAGTGAACCCAAGGATGGGGGCTCACCTGCCAACAGAGGGTGTGATCCTTAGAAGTAATCCTTGTATTCCAAAACTACATGGAAAGCGTAGGTGGAGACATCATACCTTCCAATTGAGGTTTGATGAGGTGCTCTACCTGCCAGAAAAGGGTACCACCATTCTCGTTTAAGGAACCGACCAGTAGAGGGTTACTCTTCAGCCTATCTTTACTAATGGCACGATACTGAAACCCTTCTAATTAGGGTTACAGATTGGACCCCAGCTCAATTATCTTATCTTATTTGCAGCATATTAGTTAGTTGATTACCTCCCACAGTTTTAGTTTTGATATCAGTCTTCAGAATAGAACTTAATTTAGTTCTACAGAATCAGGATTGTCAAATACAATCACTCAGTTAACAGTAATTCAGATTTTTAGTGATCCCAGATTATCAGTATATTTAGTTATCAGTTATCAGATTCAGTTCCAGTATACTCAGTAATACTAGGCATAGTATGTTCAGTAGTTACAGATCCTCTATGTATGCTAATCCAGCTCTTGCATATCATTTAGTTAGTTATTGATCATGCATATAAACCCATGCATTCAGTCTTACCTCATTTAGCATACCAGTACATTCCCACGTACTGATCGCATACCCATTTCTTGCGCTATGATATTTTATATCATAGGTTTGGATGCACAGGTTCCTAATTGCACTTAACCAGATTCAGCCAGTAGTAGCAGATTTAGCAGTGAGTTCTCATCTATTGGGGATACACTTTTATTTCAGTATTTTAGCTTAGCAGTATTTTAGTAGATGGATTTAGTTGGGGAATTGACCCATCAAATCCACTTTCAGGCAAATTCAGTAAAAGGCTTTTCCAACTAGATTTTCAGAAAGTATTTAGTTTTGTAGATGTTATATTTTTTATCAGTATTTTAGACATTTTGAACCTTATGTCATTTCAGCCTATTATTCTGTATTTATTTCAGTATTATTATTTTGTGCTCACAGTAGATATCATTCATGGGTTAGCTTGTATTCCTTCGGGTTCGTAAATACTGTGTGATGACTAGGGTGTAGTCTCGGGTCGTTACACTAATAACAACTTTCTAACTAATGGAAATATCAAATCATTGTGAAATCCTCAGGTGCTTCTTGATAATATTTTAAGGAAACTCCAGAATCCTCAATCTAATCTCCTAAAGAAGAATATCCACCCATGTTCATGACCTAATATAAGGAACCAAAAGTCTCTAAAGTAGTCGATGATCAAGATGGCATGACGAATGATACGATCCTAGAAAGGAGGCTAAAACTAACAAAACAATGATAACGGAAACCATTGGAACTCAATTCCATACCTTAACTCTCAACTATATTAAAGTTTCAGTCTGGCCTCATAGGATCTAAGGTCTCTTCACTTAGATGACAATGAAGAATTTTCCTAGATAAGAAAAATATATGATACTGTCAAAATCAACTACAAGGTTCTTCAAAATTCTTTGAGACTACAGAATACACCAGGGATTTTTGATAGGAATATTTATATCATGTCATGAGACTTTTTTATCAACATTAGAGTCTTACACGAGGTCTTCAATAGAGATAGAGGCCAAAGGGTGGAGAATCTGGGTAGGTAGCCTTTTGAGATGAAGCGTATATATTTTGATTGAGAAGTCATAGATATCCACCTTTAGAAGATGGCAAAGATCTACTTTAAGCTAGACAGATATCTCATCCTAAAGTAAGATTTAGTTTTAACACTACCAAAGATATGCGCAGGTCATATGATAATGATTGTGGATTAATATTTCAAGTAAATCACAGTCCCATAACTAGGCTACATCACGAAGACCATCTTCCAAGCCCTATATCACCTACACAAAAAGATCAGTGTTGAAGTAGGTTTTCCAAAATAATCCTAATCTTGATAGAACATGCAGTATGAACAATTATGTCACTAAATCCAACTGCCCTTGATCAAGCTGCTAGGTAAAATCCAGTGGTAGTTTAGAAGGTTCAAATTACCTCAACCTCTATAAATAAGTCCAATACAACAAGGCACACTAGGTACTTTAGAAAAAAGAGTTTGATGGACTATAAGAAGAACAATAAATGATCAGTCCGCAAAATTCCTACACTTTACAAGAAATTATCCTCAGATCATTAAATCAAAGAACATAGTCTAACTCTTTGAGGAGATAGCGGATCACCTTGGCATCTATCTCAGCAAGGACGATGACCTTCAACCAGTCTGGCCACTGAAGGATGAACCAATAGAGAACACACTCTTCTTCTTGGACGTATATAAAAAATCAAGTGATATCTATACAGAAGATCTCTACATAATATCAAGTGTAGGAGAGGACAATGTATACATGCCCACAGAAAAGCCATCTAGTCAGATTCTTATGTTCTACATATCAGGGATACTTTCATCTAGAATGGAAGACTATCCCTAGTGTTTTCACACAATGTATGGACTCTTGAAATCTACCCTTCCTCATGGAAAGTCAAACTTTCTACGAGCTACAAGTCTAAAAAAATATAGAGGATCCATCTTAAATCCATTTAGACTACATCCATTATTTCCTTTCTACCATGTGTTCATAGCATTTGCCAATGACATTCCACAAGTTCTTTTATGGTTATTCTAGTATTTGGAGTTCATATGCGATCAAGAACTTTGATTGAATCAACTCATCTCCCAGAAGGTTTATGTGGTGGTTTAAGTAATGATAATATTGGGTTTGATATTTTAAATATTCTTATGATACAAAGGTATTCATGCTATAATGTTTGGTAGGAATCACAGCTCATGAGGTCCAAACCCAGCCAAAAAATTAACTATGCATGAAATTTTCTTAATTGATCCTATCATTTTAAAATAAATACTATGAATTGCAGTGATTTATATTTCAGCAAAACAGGTACATTCTAAAAGAAATATGTCCAAAAAAATGAGGACTATGGAACTACACCGACAACTATCCCTACTGGAATGAGGTCCAATGAGCAATAAAGAAATATCAACCTCTCATTTAATCATGAGGGATGAAGTAACCAATGCCATCAAAAGAATATAGTTAAATGTTCCTCTACAAGAATGGGAATGCAAATATAATGCCTTGAGACTGTCCCCTAGACGTAATACAATTCTTAGAACCATAGGTGATCCCCAGCTAATCTATGGTACTAGCATAATTTATGAGCAACTGAATAAAATACATGAAACTAGAAACACTAAGTGAAACCAATATGATTAGCTAAACTTGTTCAATATAACATTGATTAAAACAATAACAATACTGGATTATATGAAAGGAAACTGGAATTAAATAAACTAATTCTGAATGATTGTCTATGAATTGTCTACTATAAGGACTATAGGTAGCCGGGACATGAACCTCAATTATCCCTATTCAATACAAATGAACTAAAATAATATACTAGAACTATAATTGACTTAAATCCTCTAATAAACAGAACTCATCACCTACTTGTTGTAAGCTATAAACTATTTGATCATGATTTCGTGAGCTAGAACTGATACATATATTATAAAATAATGTAGCCACACAGACATATATATGGTCGATACAATAGAATATGCTGAGAACAGGGAATGCACATGTGATGCAAAAGTAAAATAAAATTAATAAATCATGCATGAAGTTGAAAACATATTCACAAGTATAAATGGTTCATAATTTTACATGAAGTATTGAAATATAGTAAGAGTTGACATAATAAGGAAATATGAATACCTGTGTAGTGAACCAATTATACCATTTTAGAAATTATGCATAAGACTTGGGCATGATACTGAATATAAATGACTCACATTAAATGTGAAGTAAACTAGAAAAAATAATGAGAACTAGCATGATATTGAAACATAAAAGTCATAGTGCAATGAGTCATTCTATACATAGTTAAAATCTTGTAATTTTATGGGAGATTCTTTTAACCGGCATAAACTATGTCATCAACTTGGAGTCCAACATATGCCTAGTTAGAGGGCCACAATATACCTTGCATGGGATATAAAGCCATGACTAGTGTGATCACTAAATTAAGCACATTTGGAAAAATATAATATCTAAGATGGTACGTAGTTATGAGACTTGGGTACCTAAAACCGTTTCCAATCAGTGATAAATATTATTCCCAAAGCCATACTATTTTCTCATAATACATAAAATTCATCATTAAAAGAAGCATGAAGTAAATTTAAAGTAAAGTGATGGTCGTAGACCTAATATGTTGTAAACTAGTCATCCTTCTTTACTGTTTAATAGATCATTAATGGCATACCCGACTGTCATACTAATCATGCATCATATACTTAAAACTATGGGTCCATGATAATATAAGACCATAAGGTCAAATTATGTCAAACTTATGTAATTCATGCTAATCTTGAAATACATATCACCTTATGTAGTTTATGTTGATTTTTGTGGTAAAACCCCCAAGTCTTGCAATTTATACAAAAATATAGAAATTTTATGTAAACTAGGCTTATACATATACATTCTAGTTCATGATAAATCATTCTCTAAATCATATTATGTTATGCTAAATCATATTAAGAGTATGAAAATCTTTATATATTCATATTCATGTTATGCACTTTCTTGAGATTAAGGCTAAATCATGTCAAAGGAAATAATTTATTTTTAATTTATACTTGAAATCTTAAAATCACACTAAGGATTTGTAATTATTTCCAATTCCAAATGTTCAATACCAATTTATAGATATTTCATGAACATTTCATCAAACTTTAAATAGTTGTTTGGCAACATGTATAGAATAATGCAACTAAACTATGGGAGTTCATGAATATTATCAAGTATGTCGGAAAACTCATAAATAGAATATGAGAATTTGAATTCAAAGCTTAGGGCTAAACCCTGACACTAGAATATATATTTATGAAATTTAAAAACTTGAGTTTGACCACATAGATGAAAGGATTATCCTTGTTGAATCCCCACACATCTGAACTTGAGGGACCCCTGAGAAGATTCTTGAATTTGACCTTTTTAAGGTTGAGTTTTGGAAACCCTTCTAGTTATTTTGTGAACATTAGGAAAATGAGAGCTTCTGAATTGTTAGTAAGTGTTTGGGATGAATTTTGGGTAAAAAAAGGTTTGGGGTGGTTACCTCCACCCCGTACCTAAATCCTTCTTCATCCTCAAACAAATCTTAACTCTAAGAATCATAAGTTGAGGAGACTCTACACTTCTACTACATGAAAGAAACTCAAGCTAGTACTACAATGACTACATTGAATGCAAGTTTCTACACAAAGCACGTTATTTACACAATTGATAGCTCATGAACACTACTCCAAAACATACTATCCTCAAGAATTGAGTCACTTAAGTGGCAAACTTATGCTTATCATTCAATTAAGGACATCATACAAATCACCCATATTCATCAAACATGCGCCCTCATAACAAGAGAGTTACCCTTAATCATTCACAATAATGCAATTTATCACAATGGGTACAAGAGTCAAATTACACTCACTCTCACAAGGAATTCACAAGTTACACACAATGAACCATAAGCTTTCCCTTAGTGTAGTGCTCTACTAATATCAGAATGATGAACTTAAGATCAAATAGGTCTTTTCTGGGTTGCAATATAGGCTAATGAACGGGTAAAAACTATTTAGGAATAGTGACTAACCTTCTCTAAGCACTTTAATAAACTACATTATACATTTAAAACAAATCTCCAACAACTAAATACACTTTTTCCATCCACCCATCACCTTTATTTTTCCCCATCTCTTTGAAGCATTTTCACAAACACTTGGTGGACGTGTTGTTTATTACCACATAAACTATTTTTTTCCTTTTGCACAATCATCGTAATTTTTCTAGAATAATGTTGATCACACGCATCCACCACACATCAATTATCAACTACAATAACTATTACCTTATGCATCAAATTCACCTTTTTTCTTCTTATTTCTCAAACTCCTTAATTAATTTTTTATTAAGCACTTAGGAGCTTTTTAGATAAAATTATGGTCTATCAAAGAAGGGATTAGGATGCATATGAGGTTGCCAAAGAAAAAGCTAAAGGCTCAACAGGGCTGACTAAGATTAAGCACAAATGATAGGTCAAAAAAAAGGTATAAAACAAGGATATCAAAGAAATACATAAATCATCTCCTAAATCCCCATTCTTTACTTTGCTTTGCACACACACCGGGCATGTTCTATTCATCACATGCAACAAGGAATTTACAACACCTCACATACACATGGTACATGCTCAACTCACATAGGATCATCATAGACTCCCAACCACAAAATAACATGAATTTAAATTTAAGCCAAAAAGTATAAGAGTCATAAACTTGAGCCTAAGAATCATAAAAGTAATAATTTGCACAATTCCACATGCTTATACAGCTAAAACACTTGTATCATGTAATCAAAAATAGCACCAACATGAATATCTTACACAAAAAAAAATTTAAATTGAGACAAAAATTGAGAATTTCTCCACCCCACACTTAAAAATCTAGGCCTAGCTAGTAGCATCTTTACACATAAAGAAGGCCTGTGGGACCCCACTCTCAGTCTTTTCCATGCTTCTTAGCTCAGGTTTCTGGTACTCAGACTTCCCATAAACACGTGACTCAACAAAAATAAAAAATATGTGAAGTAAAAACTTAAAACTAAAAGCTAAAAAATAAAACATACGTACTTAACTTGGGTTACCTCCCAAGCAACACCTAATGTAGTGCGGCATGACTCAACTCAACTTTTTCCTCCAACTTGTGGATAAGAATTTCACCCCCAACTTTGCATCCATCTTTTTGCCTCTCTCATAGGGTGGTGGAACAAAGATTAATGAATGGAGTAATGGATGATGCATGGTAAACCACTCAGCCTTAAAGTGAGGTATATTTTTTTGTTGCTTGTCTCCTACAAAATTAAGAATATAGGATTCTTGTTACTCGTCTTCACACCCTTCCACTATTTTAAATGATTCCACAGACAAGGCACCATTTAAACATAATGTAGAAAAGTGTTTTGAGTGAGCCAAACCAATCCCACTACAAAATTTACACTATCCATAACACCTTCACTTATATTCACCTTCTTAATTCCAGTCTCAAAAAAAAAGGACAATCGAGTGGTTGCGATTCTTGTGTTTGTTCCACAGATTGGCTCGTATCCTCCTCATATTTTTCTTTTCTTAGCATCTGTGGACATGGTAGTGGTGGTATCTCCTTAACCTGTTCAAAAGCATTAGTTTCTAAGTACTCTAACTTTCTTAAATTATCAGCAACTTTGTCTGCAGTCGGTTAGGGAGTCAACTCTGCATCTACCTCCAGCTGATTATATACTTACTTTTCATCCTACCGATGGCTCTTTATGTCTTCCAACAACTGTACTAAAGATGCTAAAAGTTGTTTCAGCATTTACTCTAATTTTCTAGTTTGAGTTGTGGCCTACATATTTGGTTGTTAGTGCTGAAATTGTTGTTGGTTGTTCCATGATTAAATTTGTGGCTAATTCTAAACCGTTTGATTGTAGTTGTTTACATAATTTTGCCTTTCAGCATAGCCCACAAATAATTTTGAATCAAGATTGACAGCACACATTGCTGCAGCATGACCACTTTGACTGCAAACCCAACACCAAGTTGCAGTCTACTCCACAAATAGAATAGAATCCATATCATATTGTGAAGGTCCCGTCCATGCACTTCCATCAAATTCTGGATAATAAGCCTCATGATGTGGTACCCCACAAAAACAACAAGAATCATCATCACTTAAAAACCATCTATCCCAGGCTGACATATCAAGAAGTGAATTAAAAAGAGAAAGAACAGAAACAAAAAAAAACTAAAAAAAAGAAACTATTTACAACTCAATGTAGATAAACTAAAAATAAGATAGTTGTCACTCTACAAGTCCCTGGCAACGGCGTCAAAAACTTGACAGCACCCAAGTGCACATGTAAGTGTACATGGTCTACCAAGTAATATAGTGTCCTTCAAGAAAGCCGAATATCAATCCCACAAGGACTTGTGTCGACGACTATCCATTTCTAGTTTAACAATTAAGATAAAGTAACAAAAAAAGAGTTTGTAATTTGTAAACTAAAGAAAAGAAAATAATGCATAATGTAAAGTCTTGGAACAATCAATGGAGTAAAGCCCAGGGTTAAAGCACTTTGAAAAATCATACTATGTTATTGAACTTCATTCGTTAACTTGCTTATCTTGGTTGTTTATTCTAGGGTTAATTGCATGATCTTGATCTCTCGTCCTCTAACCATTTACCTAATTTGGATATTACAACTACATCATTGAGCGGGGATATCACAATCCAATTAAGTTATTTAAGCTATTATCTTATGTGTGAATTAAGTAAGTCTCCTAAATACATCCCTGTCCTAGGTGCTAAGTCAAATTCTTTATTTTATAAAAGAATAAAAACCTAAACTTTGTTTATTCCTATATTTAATCTCCCTATTCCCTCTCTTGAGATCATAAGGTTGACAATATATGTATTCTAAGAGTGATCAATCCTAAAAATAATTAATTCAAGAATAAACAAACAACCCATAATAATAAGTAAAATTAAATGAAATTAATTCAAAACAAAAGTATTCATGATCTTGGCCTTAACCTCAGAAAGAGGTGTTTAGCAGATAATATTCATAATCATGATCCAAATAATTGAATACATGATATGAATAATTTAAAAGCTAAATAACTCATTAAAAAACTAATAAAGAAGTGCAGTAGCCTCTTTTTCACCAAATAGGTCCAAGCACCGTCTTCACCGGTTCAATATGTCCATAAATTGCCCAAGTGTCGTTTCCTCACAAATATACATATATATAATATAATATATACTAATCCCAATCCTTGTGGGATTAAGAAATGGTAACACATTTTCTAAGTAATTCCCCACCAGCCAACGTAATAATGTGTGCATATAATATATTAATAACAATACACGTTACAGGCCGTGTGTAATTAGAATTTGCCATAAATTGGAAATGTGGAATAATGCATATGTCACATGCAGTAGTGCACCGAAATAGAGGATACGATGCACGTTCATCGCGTGCACCTATTGGAATTGCATCTTATTTAATTTTCTGAGGCAGTGGAGCACTTTAATGGAGCATGTGTCACACGCTTATTGCACGCACACACTTGAAGTTGCGTTTAAAATTTTGGTTAAGTCTTTATCATCCAATCTTTCATCTCTTGTACCGTGGTGTATTTCATGGATTTCTAGCCTTAAAACATCAATATATCACCATATTCAACGCAAAATGCTTCTATAATAACACACCACGAATTAAAGATTATAACAATACAATATCCATGATGATGAATCAAAACACAAGCTATGACTAGGCTAATTTGCAATGATCTTCAACTTTATGTTTCGACTTTTGACTTACTCAAATTAAACTTTTTATCTTTCAAACAAGTTATTCCACTCATAATTACACATTTAAACCATTTTAAATAAATTAAACACATTAGAATGAAACGAAACTAACTAGACACGCAACTTGGTCAAGCTAGTAAAACTAGTTTTCTCAATTAAACTCTAAATGACTCAATTAAGTATAAACTTGTTTGGAAAATACTTTGAACATTGTAATCAAGTCTTGAACATTGTAATCACATAATTGGAAATTTATATGCTTATTTATATCAATATTAACACGTTAAGCACACGAATTATCCTCAAAAAAAGGCTAAACAAGCTAGAATGGTAACACTAGAGTGCATAAATACACCCAACATCATTACCTGTGGGTATAAGGATGAAATTGTCCTTGATTTTTAAAAAAGAATCAGAAACTTTTATGCCTAGAAGAGAGTGTGCATCGCATGGACAATCACATGGCACCTATCATGCCTCACACAGCCAATCTCGTGACACCTAATTGTGCCTTCCATAGCCATCACAAATCTTGGATAATGTCTGGCTAAAATACCCATAAATTTATACTCTAGTATCAAAAATTATATGCGTTGGAAAAAGACTCAAAGAAATTTCATTTGGTGGGTCTTGAGCTTTAGAACTCTTGAAAACCTAGGAGTTATACTCATTTGAATTTGACTCTAGATAGATTCTATACAAGAATTCAATTGTTAAGAAAGCTTAAAACTTGTTTAGGATCTATTAGTTACTTGTGACATTAATTTATGTCTAAGTTTCTTTATATACTAAGAAATTAATATTAACATCTTTGTACAACTAGGAATTATGAGATTTAGATCTACACACATTCGATTGATAGGTCATATATTAACTTAGAAAATTCTTAGTATTTTAATATGTAATACCTAACATAGGACAATGAGTCCTACATTGACAATATATAGGAGAGATGTTGGGTATATAAGTAAATGGAACTTTCGCTCTACTGATGAATTTTAAAGTTACAAGGGTCTAAGCCCAGAACAAATAACATCACTAGAAGGATGGGTCATTAAAAATGGTATCAAAGACACTCTTGTGTCACCCTTGTTGATGTGGTCCATAGGTCAAAAAGGTAAAGATTGAGGTGATTGAAAAATGGCCTCCTCCAATTTATATGGAAGGTATTCGAAACTTTTTGGGAAATGTTGGGTTATACCACAGAGTCATCAAGGATATCTCTAAAATTGCACATCCCTTGTTTATGTTGTTGGAGAATAAGGTGAAGTTCATTCCTAAAGATGTATGTCAGAAGGCGTTTGAGTGTCTGAAAAAGAAGTTGATTTTAGTCCCTATTATTATGTCACCTAATTGGCCCATGCCATTTGAGTTGATGTGATATGCCAATGGCGTGGTACTAGGAATAGTCCTAGGCCAAATGGTGAGAGAAGATCCTACATCTGATCTATTATGCTATCAAATCAATTAATCCTTCATTGGAAAAAAATACTGTGACTAAACAAGAGTTGCTTGTTATGGTTTTTGCTTTTGAGAAATATCAATCTTATTTGTTTGTCATGAAAAGGATTTTGCATACTGACCACGCATCTCTTATGTATCTTATGGTGAATAAGAATGCTAAGCCAAGGTTGATTTATTAGGTACTTCTGTTATAGGAATTTCACTTTATGGTAAAGGTTCAAAAGGGGACTGAAAATTAAGTAGATAACCACTTATCATGCCTTAGTAAAGAGTTAATGTTGCAATTGAAGGATGAGATTCAAATTAATGATACTTTTCCAGACAAGAAGGTATTATCTGCATCCGAAGACTTGATTTTGTAGTTAACATATTTTACGAATTACTTGGTAAGTGATATGGCACCTGTGAAGATACTATTTCAATAGCGAAAGAAGTTTATGCCTGATGTGAGAAAATTTCTTTTGAATGATTCACACTTTTTCCTAATTTACACAGACTGATGAATTTGTTGATGTGTTCCTGAGATAGAGAAGATGAGTATTCCAGAGATATGTCATTCTTTACAAGTTGGAGGCCACCATAGTAGTGCGCCGACTACTCATAAAATCATGAAATGTGGGAACTATTTCCCTACCATTTATAAAGACGTACATAACCGCAGTATTGTGTGACCAATTCCAAAGACAAGGAAACATCTCATGAAAGAAAAAGTTCTTACTTACCCCAATATTAGAGCTTGAGCTATTTAATTAACGGGGCATTGATTTCATGGGTCCATTTGAGATGTCATTTGTTATAAAGTATATATTGGTCGTTGTTGACTATGTTTCAAAGTGGGTGGAGGCAGTTGCACTTCCAAATAATTAATGGAAGAGTGTGACAACTTTTTTAAAGGAGAACATATTTTCTGGGTTAGGTATGCTAAGGGCAATCATTAGTGATACAGGCTAGAACTTTTTCAATCATCTGATAAAAACTTTTTTGAGAAGTATGGTGTAAAGAACAAGAAGGAAACAACCTACAATCCATAATTAAGTAGGAAAGTTAAGGTCTCAAATTGTTGAGAGATTAAGTCTATTCTAGCAAAAACTATGAATGCCAATAGAATAGACTGTGCTAGAAAGTAAGATAGTGACTTATGGGCCTACTAGATAGCGTTTAAGACCCTCATTTGGGATTTCCCATATTAGATTTTTTTTTGGAAAATTTTTTCTTTTGTCTGTCAAACATAAGCAAAAAGCATTGTGGGAACTAAAGCGGCTACATCTAAAATGAAGTGATGCAGCAAAGTTGATAATAAAGAAGTTTCATGAGATGGATGAATTCCATCTCAATGCTTATGAATGTTTAGTATTGTACAAAGAGAAAATAAAATTGTACCATGATCATAAGCTTGATAAAAAAGAGTTCAGCTCTTGCATATACTATTATTTGATTCTAAGCAAAATTTATTTCATAGAAAGTAGAGGTCAAGATGGAGAGGACTCTCTAGTGTTGACAGTGTATCCTTATGGTGCTATTGAGCTTGAGAATGATGAGGTCTTAAAATTTGAGGGGAATCTCCAGAGGGTAAAGCATACCTCGATGATATAGATAAGGTATAGATGATATGTGATATAGCTCTTGGGGAAGTCTAACTAACCAAAAGCATCTGATTCATGTCACGGTGCTAAATCAAGCAATGCATGGGAAGAAACCAATGGGTTAGTTTAGTGAAGTTTGAGTGGCCAAATTAGTCACGTCAGTGATAATACTCAACTTACATGTCAATATAGTACAAGGAGCTCATCATCAATATATTTACTGAACTTTGGAGTCAGGGTCGAATCCACAGGGAACAATGTGAATGATGATTAAACTAGTTTGAAACTAAAGCTACAAGTTAAATTCAAACAAATGATACAAAAAGATTAAATGGGTGTTTTCAATGATCAAATAAATGTTAAAGTTTTAATTTGCTTCAGAGCTCAAGACTAAAATTTCACTGGTTCAAATCAATGATAGAGAGGAACTAGGGTTGTGATCACTATGATTAGTAACCCTCTATTGAATAATAGTTGTAGTATTGGATTCTCGTGACTTATGGGAAACACGAAATTATCAGTTTCGACAGTCCATCTAAGTGTTTCTCAACCTACCTAGATGTTGAACTCCCTAATTCTCTCGAACTTAGGAAAGCATTCTATTCATACTGATTTTATGTCAAGTTGATCAATCTTGTTACAGCATTAATCATTAAATGAGAACTTAACCTTCCCAAATCCTCGTTGATAATTTGCTACCTTTAGTTTATTTCTCAGTTCGAGCAAATCAACATAAGACGGGATCTATTGTTTGCAATCAATAAATAACAATCATAATAAAAGAATTATCAAGATGTCCCCACAATCACTCAAATCCTAGCCAACTATTAAATCCATGGAGGAATAATCATAGATCCCACAATCCTAGTTGTGGGTTTTAGTTCCACATGAAGGAGAAAGTGATAACAATAACTAAATTCATAATTCAAAGTGATTACACTTACAAAATATGTAGTCAGAAATTGATTCTCTTCCCAAATTCAAGAAGAATATCCTACAACTAAACCAAAGAATTAAAATTGAATTCTAAGTTAAGAAACTAAAAAAAGGTAAACTGGACTTTGGAATGAGTTCCAGCCGATTCAATATGTCCAAGATGATGCCCCCGTCAATGAACCCTAAAAGCTGCTATTTATATCCGTGACTTAAGAAAAATCCAAAATTAAGAATTCATATTTTTTCTTTTAGGTGACGACATGTCTGATAACTTATCACAAATCTGATAAGTTATCAGAGAATGTCGTCAGGCTTCATCTATCTGACGACCTATGTAACGAATTATCACAAGTCTGGTAAGTTATCAAACTTGTCGTCATACCTTGCTTTCAATTTCTGCCTTCTGTTTCTGAGTGATGACATGCCTGACAGCTTATCAGAGATCTAGTAGCTTATCAGGATATGTCAATAGAAAATCTTCAATTTTTCTTGTTCTCTGCCCATGTGTGACGACATGGTCTGATAGCTTGTCATAGATCTAATAGCTTATCAAACCAAGTCGTCAGAAGAAATCTTCAGAACTTAATTTCTTGCATTTTTCACCAAAAATCATCCTTCTTGATAGAGCATTCATGTATTTTCATGCATCTTGAAATTTACTGCAATATCAAAGAGAAAATGATTAAAAACAACAAAAATTGCTTAGGACTTTGCAATTATTCTCAGTTAAAAGCCTCAAATATGTTAGCATCTACTCACATATCAAAACACTCAACTTAAAACAATTGCTTGTCCTTAAGAAACTAAAACACAACCAAGAGGATACAATGTACATTTGGCAGTCAACCATCCATATTATCTCAAAATATCTTCACCATCTCCAAGGTCAATTAATTTAAAAACAACTATGTATATTATTGAAGAACAACACTGCGACATATAAGAATGAAAATATGGCATCAATTTAGCAACAGCAACCATGCTTGTACCAAGATTATACTATCCAAATAAGTTAGCAACTAGTAACGTAACCAGTGTGCCCTCACTACAAAGTATTCCCACTTCTCTTTTATCAAACATCACATATGTCACCATGGGGACAATCAAAAGATGCTCACTCTCAGAATGAAGTTTTAATCAATATATGTCAAATACCATAGGTTTTCCCTTATTTTCATTACCAAGATTTTCAGACAAGTCAGCTTGGATCACTATAGGTCTTCTCTTTCTCTTGTAATGTGAGCTAGGGGATGGTATGATACTCGATGATATTTAAAGTGACTAAGCCTCCTTGACACTACACTATCTTTTGGGGTCTCACTTATTAACATTTTTCTATTCTTCTCTTTTCTTGATCACACATATTCAGGATGGGTGTGGTCTTTTTGACAATTATTCTTTTTTTTCACAACTTTTCTTTTATTATTCTTTTTCCACCGCACCCAGCTTTTTATTCTTTTCTTTTATTCTACTTTTCTTCATACTCATTTTACATCACGCACCCCTATGGTAGCCACCCTCAACTTAGGCTATTCTTCTAAGTCAAAGTGCGCAATGTTCAAGGAGGACCAGGGCCAAAATAGGTTCATTGTGATACAAATAGGATGGTGATAGGTATAATAAAAAGAATAGGCATTCAGGCTCAAAATCAGGATCAAGGGATATTATTTAAACATGGAAGGTCATTTAGGCTAAAAGTGGACAAATATCAACAACGATCTATGATCCTTTCCTAACCGTTATCTTACAACCAAGGCAAAACCAACCGGCCAAGTTCTGAATTTAACACACAACTAGAACTAGGTAGTATCTCACATACACATGTCACAAAGGTACATCACAAGCTACTACCCATTCGGTTCATGCAATTGCTTAGCATTGGTTATCATGTCACTAGTACTAATACCATAACAAGATGCACAGTGGTCACACATAAATACATATCACACAGCTATAAAATAAACCTTGGAGAAGTGTTCAAAAATCAACAAAAACATGTTAACTGCCTAAGGTACTTGTATTTCTCCTAGTCAATTGCAACATTTTGCAACAAATTATAATACGCCTAAACATGCTGGCTCTACTAGGAACAAGGCTCTGAGGAAAATAGACACGGCAACAAAAACCCGAAGAGGACATCAACACCCATAAGTAGTCCCACCCTTAACTTAAAATCATGCAATGTCCCCAGTGAATCATACCAAAACAAGAGAGTTAGAACATACCTGGGGCACCATAGGTGCGAAGATCTGATGCCAATTATATATTATGAATACAAACAATAAAATACCTTAGGTTGCCTCCCAAGCAGCACTTGATTTAATATCGCGGCACGACCCAACTCAATTTTTTCCTCCACCTTGAGGATATGAATTTCACCCCCAACTTAGAGTCCATCTTCTTGCCTCGATCATAGAGGGTGGTATAAAAATTAAGAAGTCGAGTAATGGAGTGAACATGGTAAACCACTCGACCTTAAAGTGAGGTGTGTTTTTATGTTGCTTATCAAGTGTAAAATAAAGAATATAGGATTCTTATTCCTCATCTTCACACTCTTCCACTATTTTAGATGATTCCACTGACAAGATATCATCTAAACATAATATGGAAAAATGCTTTGACTGAGGCCCAACTAATTCTACTTCAAAATTTACACAAACTACTACACACTCACTTTTATTCACCTTCTCAATGTCAGTCTCAAGATCAAGATGACAATTTAGTGGTTGTGATTCTTGAGTTTTCTCCTCAAATTGGTAAACTTCTTTAGCTCTGCCCATAACTGTTCTTGATTCTCTAAAATTCGTTTCATCAATTTATTCGCTTCAATCATGACAGAACACATATCTTCAGTATGATCACTTTGACCACAAGCCAAACACCAAGTTACAGTAAGTAGGACAGTATCTGTATCATATTATGAAGGTCCAGTCCATGCACTTCTAAGTAAATCTGGACAGCAAGCATCAAAATATGGTCCCACATAATAATAACAAGAATCATCACAAGAATAGCCGTTACTCAAAAAACTATCTATCAAGGTTGACATAAAAAAAAGGTGAGATAAATAAAACTAAATAAATATTTACAAGTTTGAATTCAAGCAAGCAAACTAAAATTCCAAACCAACTCAATATACCAAATTATTCCCTGGCAATGGCATCATTATTGATAACGCTCAACTTACACATCAATTTAGTGCAAGACGGTCATCATCAATATATTTACCGAACTTTGGAGTCAGGGTCGAATCCATAGGAAACAATGTGAGTGGCGATTAAACTAGTTTGAAACTAAAGCTACAAGTTAAATTCAAACAAATGATATGAAAAGATAAAATGGGGATTTTCAATGATCAAACAAATGTTAAAGTTTTAATTTGCTTCAGAGCTCAAAACTAAAATTTTAATGGTTCAAATTAATGATAGAGAGAAATTAGGGTTGTGATCACTATGATTAGTAATCTTTCATTGAATAATAATAGTTGTAGTATTGAATTCTCATGAATTATGGGAAACACCAAATTATCAGTTTCGACAGTCCATCTAAGTGTTTCTCAACCTACCTAGATGTTGAACTCCCTAATTCTCTCGAACTTAGGAAAGCATTCTATTCATACTGATTTTATGTCAAGTTGATCAATCTTGTTACAGCATTAATCATTAAATGAGAACTTAACCTTCCCAAATCCTCGTTGATAATTTGCTACCTTTAGTTTATTTCTCAGTTCGAGCAAATCAACATAAGAAGGGATCTATTGTTTGCAATCAATAAATAACAATCATAATAAAAGAATTATCAAGATGTCCCCACAATCACTCAAACCCTAGCCAACTATTAAATCCATGGAGGAATAATCATAGATCTCACAATCCTAGTTGTGGGTTTTAGTTCCACATGAAGGAGAAAGTGATAACAATAACTAAATTCATAATTCAAAGTGATTACACTTACAAAATATGTAGTCAGAAATTGATTCTCTTCCCAAATTCAAGAAGAATATCCCATAACTAAATCAAAGAATTGAAAATTGAATTCTAAGCTAAGAGACCAAAAAAAGGTAAACTGACCTTTGGAATAAGTTCCAGCCATTTCAAGATGTCCAAGATGATGCGCCCCTTAATGAACCCTAAAATCTGCTATTTTTATCCGTGACTTAAGAAAAATCTGAAATTAAGAATTCAGAATTTTTCTTTTAGGTGACAACATGTTTGATAACTTATCACAAATTTGATAAGTTATCAGAGAATGTCGTCAGGTCTTCTTCATCTATCTGACGACCTGTGTGATGACTTATCACTTATCGTCAAACCTTGTTTCCAATTTTTTCCTTCTGCTTCTGAGTGACGGCATGCCTGACAACTTATCAGAGGTCTAATAGCTTATCAGGATATGTCGTCAAAAAATCTTTAATTTTTCTTGTTCTCTGCCAATGTGTGACGACATAGTCTGATAGCTTATCATAGATCTAATAGCTTAGCAGACCAAGTCGTCAAAAGAAATCTTTAGAACTTAATTTCTTGCATCTTTTAGCAAAAATCATCCTTCTTGATGGAGCTTTTATGTATTTTCATGCATCTTGACTTTTACTTCAATTTCAAAGAGAAAACAATCAAAAACGACAAAAGTTGCTAAAGACTTTGCAATTATTCTCAGTTAAAAGCCTCAAATATGTTAGTATCTACTCACACATCAGTCGTGCTATGAAGTTAAATTAATTGCTGCTTAGGAGACAATCTAGGAATTTTGTACACTATTTTAATCTTATTTGCAGTGAGTGATATAGGTGACATGTCTAGAAATGTGCAAGGCATCACGACACTAAAATAGAACCAAAAAAATTTTCTGGTGCCCAATCCCAATGAACTACCCAATGACTTCATAGGACCATCCAACGAATTGTCGGGTAGATTATAACCAAAGGAGGATACCAAGTGGAGTTAACTGGTAAACCAATTACTCTTAGAACATGTTATAGCCTTAAGTGATGACTCATTTCCTTGACTCTAGGGACTATCGAAGACCATCAAGTAAATGCTATAACATTTACCATATAGAAGGAGCCAATAACTTGTATCAAGTAGCAACAACTCCTAAGGTTAAGTCATTTCCATTAGGTCAAAAACAATCAAAATTTTAATTGGTATGAATCGACCCAAACCAAAAACACATTTAAACCCTAAATGGAACCAAATTCAATTCTATTTTCTTTTCAAATAATGCATAACTCTTTCCATCTTCCCATAACCATTCCGCTAACATTAATCATCCAACTTTATTACGTAAGGGGATTCTTACTACTCACTTGCAAACACAATCAAATTCTTAAGTGATTGTCTCCAATTTTGTCCATCACTCAAGCCTCATTACCCAAATCAAAGTAAGTTAATTTTATATTTTCTTTGCTTCGATAATTGGTAGTGAATCAAGTGGGGATATTGAAACCCTAGTTTTAAATACTTGAGAACTTGAATTGGGTAGTGACTTAAACTTAGATCTTTTGTTTATGATTAAAAAATAGTAGTAATGATTGTGTTGGTGATTATGTCCTTATTTTTGTTATTAATTTTGATTTAGGTTGAAGTCTGAGTAACCTCTATAGTTTTGATTAATGTGTGTTCGGGGGGAGTGGATTTTTCATCATTCAATGATCATAATTATGGTTTGAATAACAAATAAGTTGGGAAATTATGTTTCATAGTATTTATGTATAGGAACTACCAATTTGAAGTCTTTACGACTCTCTCAACAATTCATACTCTAGGGTAATGAGTCATCATGAGAGCCATAGTCACTGGTACTTTGGTCTAAAAAATTAAAACTCTTTAAAACATGGTATACTTTATCAGAATAAGTCACCTAGTGTCTCATAGGGTAACCCAATGATTCATAGGGTATACTCATACTGAGAACACTACAATACTCTTTATAGGACTTGACCCAATGACTCAACCAATGAGTCATGGGGTAATATAATGACTCATACGGTGGAATCATTAGGATAATAGCAAATAAAGATTTATATATGGCTCAACACTATGATTACCCTACGGCTCATAATCTAAGGTAACGACTCTTTGCCTGACTTGTAGGGACTATTTTATTAAAGGATGCATATGTTCCTTGGAATAAACATTATTTGTACTAACATATACTCCTCATAGGTACTATGGCACAAAATAATGACACTCTAAAGGGTAACAAAAAGGGTGACTAACCTACACTAAATAAATAGGCTTGTTCTATAAGACAGTTAATAGATGATCCTTTAGAAGATGAATCTAGCGGCTCGATGGAAGAATACCCATTGTTGAATATTTTTTAGCCACTAGATATCCTAAATCAAATTAGTAAATCAAATACCCACATGAAAAATTCTAGGAAATCACCACCACACATACCTACTCATCCATCCTCTATAGAGGAAGAAAAATTTAAGTCTAATAATGAGGGTGGAGAAGAAAGTAACTATGAGAATGGATATGGAGATGTATCTAGTAGTAAATCCAAAGAACAGCATAGATCAGGGTCCATTGCAAATTTGTCTAATATAAAATTGATAATGAGGACTCCATCGAGAGTCCCTTATAGAAATCCATCCTTCTCCTACTTCTCATCTTGGTTTCTATGTTGTGGTGGCCCATTAAGTCAATTATGAGGTATTCGAGGCATGCCAGAACTGTATGATTGGTATAGTGCCATTTTCCTAAGAATGGGTCATCCAAAGAGAGGGTTCTACATAGAGTTGAGGTTATTAATGATGGGTACTTTTATATGCCAAAATTTGAGAGGTTGTTCAAAAAGTATAAATTTATGTAGATGGCTGTGGGACAAAGGAGATACAACCTAGCACTTATTCAAGAAATTTAGGCACCTATAAAACATCAAGGAGAGTGTTATCTCCACAGGGCCTATTGTGGAAAATTCATGACCTCCTCCAAATGGTGTTGATTTAGAGAGTCAAAGTGAATATGTTGACATGGAATATTTCATGTTTCATACATTGTGCTGAGTTTATTCATCTGGATAATATTTCCCAGATTAATTTTTGCATCGACTAGATGAAAAAAGTCAAGTCAAAGTAAATCACCACTTATGATAAATTAGTTTACTATTGCTAGATGGCAAACATTATCATTACAAAAAAAAAAAAGAATGCACCATGGGTGTCTAGTAGCTTGCCATCCATCAATAATGAAAGTTTGAATTTTATGGTGAAGTCATAGTGGACTTTAGTTTATCAAAAGTTGGGGATCATAGCAGGTGATAGTATTTTGAGATAGATAGTACTGCTCTGGTGGCTGGCATTATGAAGGACTTTAATAGTATAAGTGCCCAGGATATATAGGGAAAAGCTGTGAATTTTGAGACCAGTATCTTATTTCATAGCCTAGTCACAAAAACGTGTTTGGAATGTAGGATTTCAATTCTTTCATAGGTTGATAATTTCATAATTATTCATTTCACGACTGACTTGGAACTTATCTAAGATCCATCAAACCCAATTTTAAGGACAAAGTCTACAAAAAGGGTTGCATTGCTGCAAAGTAATTTTCTATCACATGTATGTAGATGGATATTAACATCTCTCAAATTTATTGATAATTAGGAGATACAAGTTAACTCCCAAATTAAGACTTTAAGGCTCAAGCCTCAGGCCACATCTGAGGCTACAACTTTTTTTACTTTCCAACTAATGTCAAACACCATTACACCCACCACCACTTCAAGCTCAACCTTACCTCGCCTACATACAATGGGGTATGTTTTAGTATTGTAGGAGATTTTAAAAAAAATGTTCAAAAGTTTGACCATAATTAAGAAAAAAGTGGACAACACTAATAAAGGGGATCCACCTTGGATAAAGAAAGAAATCCACATAAAAATAAGCAGGATGCAAATCAATTTTTGGTAATTTTGAGTGGAAAATCACTGTAAGTGTAAAGGTACTCATCCGTTAGATCTATAAGAGATAAAAATATAGTTTCCTACCCTATGAGTTGTAGTTTTGGAGATGGATTTAAGGATGTACCTAAATTTTCTTGACTCCCATTATGGATATCATCAAAGAGATTGAGAAGGTCGAGCTTTGAGGAACAAAGGGTAATTAAAAGAGTATTAATAAGGTTCTTGATCCTGAGAAAAAAGAAAGAATTATAGAAGAGAAAATAAGGATATGAAAAAAGTAACGACGGAGAGCAAGAAACTTCCAAAGATCAATTATTCTAGCTATATGAGATGGGGCGTTAAGATGGAAGCTCCAGAATTTATAAGGCCCTAGTTGATGCTGATACTAATATGTTACTATTTTAGGTAGGGGTATGAAGTTTTCCCCTATTATTTTAATGCCGTTGAGTGCACCGGACACTATTTGTGCCAATACTAACTATAGTACCACAACGATTGTTGAGGCCACTATTACTGAGACTAGGTGACTTTTGAGACCCCAATAGAGAATGCAAGCAAACTCATCATATAGAATACAACATCTATAACTTTACCCCGTGTTTTTACCTTTTCTATATACATGTAGCGAGTGCACTCTAGGTTCTCAAAGTTGGGGTGCAGTTGTACCACCACTTAGGTTTTTTGTTGTCATGTTTCTTTTTTCTTAGGTCTGCTATTATAGTAGAAACCTACTTATGCAATTTTTTATTTTGTTATGTGTTCTTTTTATGACTGATTAAGATAAAAATAGGGGAGCCTTAATGCATTTAAGTTAATACTTTTATTTTGGGGTGAAGTCTGAGTAACCCGAATAGTTTTTAAAGTTGTTTAAGGATACCCCTTTAAAATAATTTGTTTTTTACTATGTGTTTTTTTTGTATTGTGACCATTATGAATCTTGGTATGTTATTAAGATTATTGGTAAAATTACTAGAGCTTAGTAATGCATGAACTAGAAAGTAAGTTATAGTGTGACCCCATGCTACGTGAGTGAGATGCTTACATCGTTCACTTGTATGTAAGATCCAGAACTTGCCTATTAGTCTTTCCTATGTAGGATAGTTGATTAGGAAAGAATCATAGGATATTCTTGAATAAATTCAAAGTTTATCCAAAAATATCAGACCAAGTGAAATGTAATATCCCTTGATCCTTAGTTTGATCCTAAATTGGCCTAATTCTTTCATTAGCCAATTCATCTTCCCATTTTAAGTTAAAATGAATCTATTTTTCCATTGGTCCCTCCTTAGACATTGTGTACCTCAACTCAGGATAATAACCTAAGTAGGATTGGGTTCAGTAAGAAAGAAAAATATATATGAATAAAGTATGTAAAAAAAATAGAAGTTGATAATGAAAAATTGCATCTAAAATCTTAGTAAAAATAAAGAAGAATAAGGAAAAAAAGGTTAAAAAGTGGATCCCAAAATAGTGTAGTGTCAAGGAGAGTCGAGTCACTAAATTCATATCTACTACACACATCCGGAAGCGTACATTACAAGCTGGGGAAAGTCCTATAGTAATTCTAGTCTAACCATCTAAAAAACTAAGGCATAGAAAATAAGGACAATCATATAGTATCTCATACACATTATTCAAACTTTTTTGAGAGAATGAGTGTTTCTAATTCTGTACCTGGTTATAATTCCATCTTTATATTGTGAGCGCATGAGACCTTTTTGTGGTAAGGGCATATAGATTGTATTATTGGTTGTTAATTTTTTAGTCAAATGTCATGTGCATATATTGTTTGGTTGTTTTAGTTTATAATTTTCTTCCATCTCTTATCCCTTTGTTCTCTAGTAATGAAGAATATATATACACATAGTGGTTTTTAAATTGGAGGTTAAATGATGTGGATTGCCTGATATAGGTCCCGTAGGTTTCTTTTAGTTAAGCGTCAACATTTTATGGTGTTTTGTTTTCTTGAGTAGTTGAAAATATTCTAAATTGAGGGTGTTGATATGGAATTGATTCAAGACACTATTGATGCTTAAAACATTCTAAGTTAAGAGTGCTGATGTGGTGTGGATTCACGACACTTTTAAAACTTAAAAAGGGGAAATATGCAAAGTCAAGGGTGTATTTATGTGGATATAATGTTTTATGTGAGTTTTGCAGTAGCAAAGATAAAGTAAGCAAAGGAAAAATTATTAATAATTGCACGTGTGAAAAAAGGTTGGCTATTTCTCTTTGGGACGCGTAATGAGTCGTAGCCCAAGTAGTTATGATACTAGTGAATTCGCCCCTGAAGAGTTGAAATAGGAGTTGGCTAGAAGGGCAAGAAATGAGGTGTAGTGTCAGCTGATGAGTCATCACAAAGACTCATCCTTAGTAACATTCCAAAAGGACTGAAGAAGTAAAATCATTCCTAGTGCCAATAAGTGTTCCTATAAGCCATAACAAAAGTCAATGAGTCATTACTAGAAGTTGTTCTGAGTAGATGGACCTAAGTATCTGAGAGTTGGAAAATCGCAACTAGTAGAAACGGGTAACCTAATGAGTTATTGGGTGACTATACAATTCATCACCAAAGACATAAAAAGATCAAGTTACAAGTTCCCAGAGCCATGCGATGAGCCGAAGGTAGACCCTAACACTCATCGCTAAAGTCATCGCCACTATCGACCTTGTAATCTTATATCATTTTTATAGGATTGTTTATATCTATAAATAATCCTAATAGTTTTACTGCATCATTGTACATTCTCTTGACACTTTTGAGGTATACTATTGTTCTTGCGAGTATAAATAGTGATTTTTAGGCTTTTATTCATAACTGAGATTTGTAAATTTTCATCTTATTCTTTGTATGTGCATGATTATACTTTATCTTCATAATTGTTATTGTGTTCTTTTAAACATAAGTAGCTAAATATTACAACTAGGTGAAATATCCTGGGTTTTGACCCTTAGAAAAATTCCTGGAATTTAGTTCTCCGGACCTAATACGTCTCATGGGTATGAGCCGTATACTGGGGTACGACTGGTATGGTCCTATCGTATGCTGACCAATATTAGTAGGTGGGATGGTTTTGGTCACTAGAATGGGTACAACTTAGGGGTATAAGTTGTAGGTCTTGGTACAAGTCATATTAAGGACTCATATGGTGGATAGTATTTGATCCTCCTGGTATTTCATTCTGTCAGGGTACGGGGTATGGGTACGGATTGTATGTTGTGGTTACGAATTGGTTGGATAAGTCGTTTACTGGACAGTGTTTGATCCAAGGGTTCAGGCTTGGATACGAGTGGTGGATACCGTTCGTAAAGGAGGGCATGACTTGTATGGGTCTGTCATATCTATGTGATAGGTTTTTAAGGGATTTAAGTGGGGGTATTCTAGACATTTTCCTACTTACCCTAAATCACTACTAAAAAATGCCAAAACGGGACAGCCAACATCATTTTTTTGGCCAAAAGCGATGGAAAAGCATCGCTTTATTTAGTGTCGCAAAAAGGGTCGTTGTTTTTTTAAAACGACAGTCTGCGTTGCTTTTATTATGATAGACCACGTTGCTTTTAGGGAAAAAATTTAGTTTTTTTAGAAAAAGCGATGTTGTGCGTTGTTTTTTATTCTTCCTGTGAAGACCACAGGATGAACAAAAAACTACGGACATCGTCACTTTATTAAAGAAAAAATAATTTTTTTCAGAAAAATTGACATTGTCTGTCGTAATTTGAGAAAAATAAAATAGTTTTTTAGAAAAAGCGACATTGATCGTCGCCTTTTGTTCTTCATAATGATTGAAAAAGCGACGTTGGGCGTCGCCTTTTGTTCTTCATAAGAATTAAAAAGGCGACATTGGTGGTCGTTTTTTATTCTTCATAATGAATAAAAAAGCAACGACCATCATTGTTTTTATTTTTAAAAAAATTACTAATTTAAAAAAGCAAAACAAAGCATCTCATTTTTATAAATGTATTTCAAAAAAGCGATGGACAAAAGGGACCCTGTCCGTCGCTTTTCTACATTTTTTTGGATGCAGAAATCTGTATTTCTGCATCCCACCTGCCAAATAAAAATGCAATTCAATATATACATCCTCACGCAACACATATTTTTATAATAATCATATAACAGACTACATCAACAAATCATTTAAGCAATTCAAATCAACAACACTTAAACAATCAACACAACAATATCAAAAACACACAACAATGAATCCAACAACATTCAAAATACTTAAACACTCCTAAAGATTTTTTAGTAATTAAAAGTTATGTTTAAAAATATCTAAAAATTATCTAAAAGTCAAGTCTAACAACACTAAGGAGTAGCCTAAGTAAAATCCTCATCACTCTTTGTTTTCTCTTCGCTTCTTGAATCAGGAGCAACGGCCTGTGCCAAGGCACGTCTAAGATGTGCAATCTAACGTAACATAGCAACATGTCTCTAAAAAAATTATAGAAATGGCCAGATCATGTTTTGCCAACCAATAACACATTGTCCAAAAATCAATTGACTAGTGTTATATGACATATATATATATATATATATATATATATATATATATATCAAAGCTAACTAAATAATAATTAAATCTAATATACCTTAAACTCTTGAAACATGGCTTGTTTAGAGAATATTGGTATGTCCCGCCACTCGTGCCAAGGATAAGTAAAAAGTCTCATAATTCTCTCCCCTACAACCTCGTTAACTTATTTTGACGTGAAATATCACCTACAAATAACATAATAAGTATGTAAGCTTGAATATTTTATTAATAAAAAAATAAACCTATCAATTGAAAAATAAAATTACGAAGATACATCAGGCTCGATGAACCTACCAAGTATATCCGTATCTCCAGGAACTAGACCAATCAAATCTGCATCAAAATATTCTTCTACAGGATAAGGTAGAGGTGGAAGTGGAGGTGGTGGTGACCTGATCATTTTACAGTCACTAGTACATATTTCAAAACAATACACTTAACCATTTTCATGTCATGAATTCACATTTCATGTGACAATGCTAAAACATTTTCAAGTCATGAATTCACATTTCAAGTGACAACACTAAACCAATTTCAAGTCATGAATTCACATTTTCACCTGATTACACTTTACTAATTTCGAAACAAAAGTTTAACTTTAAAGTAACTACACTAAACCATTTTTAAGTCACTAATTCACTTCTCAAGTGACTACACTTGATCAATTTGAAGTCACTAGTACACAATTTAAAACACTACACTTGACAATTTTTAACTCTCTAATTAAAATTTCAAGTGACTAAACTCAATCATTTTCAAGTCATGAATTCACATTTCAAGTGACAACACTAAATCAATTTCAAGTCATGAATTCACACTTTCAAGTGATTACACTTTATACTATTTTCAAAATACAAGTTTACCTTTCAAGTAACTACGCTAAACCATTTTCAAGTCACTACATCACTTTTCAAGTGACTACACTTGATCAATTTGAAGTCACTAGTACACATTTCAAAATACAACACTTAACATTTTTCAAATCTCTAATACAAATTTCAAGTGACTAAACTTAAATATTTTCAAGTCATGAATTCACATTTCAAGTGACTACACAATTGATCATTTTGAAGTCACTAGTACACATTTAGAAATACTACACTAAACCATTTTCAAGTCACTAATTCACTTCTCAAGTGTCTACACTTGATCAATTTGAAGACACTAGTACATATTTCAAAACACTGCACTTAACCATTTTCAACTATCGGATTCACTTCTCAAGTGACTAAACTTAACCATTTTTAATTCATGAATTCACATTTCAAGTGACAACACTAAATCAATTTCAAGTCATGAATTCACACTTTCAAGTGATTACACTTTACTATTTTTAAACACAAGTTTACCGTTCAGGTAACTACACTAAACCGTTTTCAAGTCATTAATTCACTTCTCAAGTGACTGCACTTGATCAATTTGATGTCACTAGTACACATTTTAAAACACTACCCTTAAAAATTTTCAACTCTCTAATTCACATTTCAAGTGACTAAACTTAACCATTTTAAAATCATGAATTCACATTTCAAGTGACAATACTAAATCAATTTCAAGTCATAAATTTACTCTTTCAAGTGATTACACTTTACTAATTTCAAAACACAAGTTTACCTTTCAAATAACTACATTAAACCATTTTCAAGTCGCTTATTCACTTCTCAAGTGACTATACTTGATCAATTTGAAGTCACTAGTACACATTTCAAAATACTACACTTAATAATTTTCAACTCTCTAATTCACATTTCAAGTGACTAAACTTAACCATTTTCAAGTCATGAATTCACATTTCAAGTGACTATACACTTGATCAATTTGAACTCATTATTACACATTTCAAAACACTACAGCTAACAATTTCAACTCTCTAATTCACATTTCAAGTGACTAAACTTAATCATTTTCAAGTCATGAATTCATATTTAAAGTAACAACATAAATCAATTTCAAGTCATGAATTCACACTTTCAAGTGATTACACTTTACTAATTTCAAAACACAAGTTTACCTTTCAAGAAACTAAACTAAATCATTTTCAAGTCACTAATTCACTTCCCAAGTGACTGTACTTGATCAATTTGAAGTCACTAGTACACATATCAAAACACTACACTTAATAATTTTTAACTCTCTAATTCACTTTTCAAGTGACTAAACTTAACCATTTTCAAGTCATGAATTCACATTTCAAGTGACTATACACTTGATCAATTTGAAGTCACTATTACACATTTCAAAACACTACACCTAACAATTTTCAACTCTTTAATTCACATTTCAAGTGACTATGCTTAAATATTTTTAAGTCATGAATTCACATTTCAAGTGACAACACTAAATCAATTTCAAGTCATGAATTCGTACTTTCAAGTGATTACACTTTACAAATTTCAAAACACACGTATACCTTTCAAGTAACTACACTAAACCATTTTCAAGTCACTAATTCACTTCTCAAGTTACTACACTTGATCAATTTCAAGTCACTAGTACACATTTTAAAATACTACACTTAAAAATTTTTAACTCTCTAATTCACATTTCAAGTGACTAGACTAAACTATTTTCAAGTCATGAATTCACAATTCTAGTGACTACACAATTGATCTATTTGAAGTCACTAGTACACATTTCAAAACACTACACTTAACCATTTTCAACTCTCTAATTCACTTCTCAAGTGACTAAACTTAACCATTTTTAAGTCATGAATTCACATTTCAAGTGACAACACTAAATCAATTTCAAGTCATGAATTCACACTTTCAACTGATTACACTTTACTAATTTCAAAATGCAAGTTTACCTTTCAAGTAACTACACTAAACCATTTTTACGTCTCTAATTCATTGTTGTTAACTGTCAAGAGACTATGACTAGCTTAATTGTTAATTTTAAATTAATAACATCAAGATCATGGTCCCTAAGGTTATGTGTGTCAGTTGTTAGATAATGTAACTTGTTGGTGAATCTTAAAAAAACAGCCATTATCAGTTTAATTGGAAGATATGTAACACTCACTAAGATACAAAGCTAGTACTATATAGGGACTTCTAATCAAGATTCTCATACTAACCTACTAACATTAGAAGCAGTCATCAAATACAATACCAATAATGGTACTTATGATAATATTTAAAGATGATTATGATAATAACAAAAGACGTCGAAGTAAGACACATGAACCTAGTAAGAAGGACCTTCAACGTCCAGGAATCTATTTGCGAACATTTTTCTAGTTCATTGGACCAATCAACTTGCATAGATAAAGGCATGATTACTAACCAAAGCACAGGACCCAAAAATTGAATTACTTTCTATCAAATACTTCAAACAGCATAGGTTGTTCATTGAATCATAAGCAACAAAACAAGCAAATTAATAGGGATATTAAATTTTAAAAAAATGGTTTACCTAGAAATAATTTTTTTAATGAATATTTTGTTGGTTACAGTGACATTTACCAAAAACAGAAAAAGATTGTACTAGTAGTACATAAATAAGGTTGGATGTCGGCGACTGCTATGGTTCTCATCGGCAGTGGTGTGAACGGTTGGTTGGTTGTCAGAAGCTGTTGTGGTTCTCGGTGGTGGTGGTACGGACAACTTGGTTGTTTCCGATAGTGGTCTAGAGATTTTGGAAATTTCAACAGCTCTGAAAGTTGTCGCCGTCAATGGTGTTGGCTGTGAAGGTGGCCAAAGTTTAGAGAGAGCAAGAGAGGTGGTGTGGCTGAAATTGTTAAGAAGTTTAAGGTTTTGGTATTTTGGTGTCTTTTATATAAAAACTAAGATTTAATCTCACCTGTCAATCTCATGAGATTGACAGTTGTGATTAAAATTGGAAAGGGAATTAAAAATTGATTTAAAAAATAAGCCAAATTAAATTTAAAAATAGTTTAAAATTGACATCAATTAGATATAAGGTTGGCTACAATTTAAATAAAATTAAAATGATAATTGAATGGACTTAGATTGCTATTTAAATATAATAATTAATTCACAATAGAAATAAATAAAAAATATTATGAAAATTGTTATTCTTACATATAAATTATGTATGTCACATAGAAAATATTATATAAAAACTACCGATAATAAATTTAAAATAAGTTGGTCATAAATGTAGTAATAATAATAACAACAATAATAATAAGAATAATAATCAATCAATCAATCAATCAAGGTGACATCTACTTATTGTTTTCTCTATGAGATTTTGAAAAAATAAATACAACAACTAACCCGATTTAGTCCTACAAATTAGGGTCTGTGGAGGATACAGTGTACGCAGACCTTACCGCTAAGGTAAATATATAGGTTGTTTCCAATAGAGCCTCGGTTCAAGAAAAATAGTCTAAAGTAGTCCAATTTCAAGAAATAATGAAAATTGATTTAATATTGATTGTTGACCAAATATGATGAATGATTGAGATTAAAATTAAGGAGAGAAATTAGGTTAAAATGACTGAATTGGAAATTTTGATTGATTCCAATTAAACTCAATTGACACAAATTTAGTATAAAATGGCTAGACTTTAAATAAATTAGAAAAATTGAATTGAATTAGGTTGACATTTAATAAGTATAGTAACTATATAAAATTAATATTAAAAATTAATAAAATTATTATTACAAATTAATTATAAATAAATTATGTAAATAAAACTAATAATGTCAATCTCATAATAATGTCAATGCATTTCGTATTCTACAAATAATTTTTGGTTAATTAATTTTTGAATATGGCATTAAATATATAGATCTCGTAATACAATGTATTAATATGATGAATTATCAATTAATTAGCTTCATTATTATAACTTCAATAGTGTATTATTACCTCGATCATATGATGTTAATGTATTATCAAAATATTTGGATTGATAGATTCAGTTAGCTAGCTTCTGACTAGCTACTATGCACATCACTACACGAGAGCTATGTATATATACATATATGTAAATATATTTGATTGACTATCAACTTCGAAATATGTACTAAATACATCACATACATGGGTATATTACCTCGTAATACAACTTATTTCAGATATACTCTGATAAATTATTATTTAATTTAGCTTATATTATTATATTATAACTTCAACAATATATTATTACCTTGATCAATATATCATATGATATCAATAAATTCAATATATAATTGAATACATTTAATTTTTTTTAATAAAAGAGACACTGTCGTTGCTTTCTTGTAAAAATATAAAAAAATAAAAATAATTAAAAATTGCGACAAATAGAGTTGCTATTCTATAATTAATATTTTTTTTAAAAAAATAATAGCAACGTTGTTCGCCAATTTTAATAAAAATTAAATTTAAATATCGACGACCAATGTCACTTTTTAAGAAATTAATTTTAATTTTATTTTAACAAAAGCGACAATATCTGTCTCTTTTTGTAAAAAATAAAATAAATTAAATAATAATTAAAAATTGCGAGGCATAGCGTCGCTTTTCTAAAATTAATATTTTAAAAAATAAAAATTATAGCGACGTTGTTCATCGCTTTTAATAAATATAAATAAAAATAAAAATCAAATTTAAAAATAGACGGACTACGACGCTTTTCAAAAAATTAATTATTATTATTTTAAATAAATTACGATGCTATCTGTTACATTAATTTAAAAAAGATTATAGATTATTTGTTAATTATCTGGTACAATAATGCACGAAAAAAGTGACGAATATTAAGACGTTGGCCGTCGATTTTAATAAAAAATAAACAAAAATTAAAATTAAACTAAAAAAGCGACGGATAGTGTCACTTTTTAAAGCGACACGGTTCGTCGCTTTTTTTTTGCGTCACTTTTTGTTCTTGTTTTAGTAGTGACTAGGACCCATGACTTCTAATATACTTAGGAGGCTATTTATCCTATTATTCTATTCATTAACACTTAGAAACTATTCCAAAACATCTCATAATTCTCTCAAGAGCTTTTGGGGGGAAAAGGCTAGGGATTCATCTTGTAGATTGCTTTAGGGCTTGTCTTAGAAATTTCTTTCCATCAATTCTTCAGTATAAGGCATGATTCTCTTCCCTCATTGTAATTTCAACTATAGGCATGGTTTATATGATTGATTTCATGATTTTACTATTTCATGATTATGGTTTCCAACTATTATTTTTGGGTTTTGATATTGAATGTTTGGTTATGGTTCCCTATAGTTTTACTTATGCGTCTATATGCATCAATGGTGGATTTGGACAATTGGATTGCATGGTAATGGTTTAATGGCCTTTGTAATTAGTTTTAGTTATATTATGCCCCCAAGGTGTTTGATAAAATGCTTATAAAGATATGTTCATTTCATTGACTTCTTTTAATGGAATTCTTGCATGTTTTAAACTAGATAAAGGATTTATAAATGGTTTAAATGGTTTGAAAAGGCTAAAGGATAAATGGTTATACTTGTGGAGAACATAGAAGTCTCTCAAGTAAATTTAATATGGTAATTAGAAAGGCACCTAAGGTCCCCTTAACCTAAATGGTTGGCTATGGATATTACTTGAAAGTAAAGAGTGGTATGACGATACCACTAATATTGGCCTTGGTTAATAAATGGTAAATAGATTGTTTGGAAATATTTTTAATTGGGAACTAATGGTATAGCTAAGCCGTAGAAGGTGGCAATCCCGAGGGGACCAAAACTAGAAACTCATAATTTCTAATATGAGAAATCTTGATGACTCGGACGTGTGTCGTATTTTATATTAGGGGATGTACTAGTCATCCCATTAGATATTCCCTATTCATGTGGCTACACGTACTAGGGCCATTTCAACAGAGGGAGCTGAACCCATATGGCCCGTGGATGGTTAGGAAGGCAAAGCTACACAACCTAGGTATAAAATTTTTAAATGCATACTAAAATTGGTTCCTTTTAGTGGCACTTATACATATGTATGGTTTTATACATTATGGATAAGTCATATGTTCTTCAAATTCTAAAGTTTAATTCTTTCTTTTTTGTTTCTAGGGTTCCATGAAAAGTATGAAATACATAATTCATGCAATTAAACTCTCAAGTTTCTCTATAAAAAACCATCTACATTAGCTAACTTTTAGATCACTATGGCTACTACTTCCGGTGGGATTATCCCACCGAAGGATTCCTCTAAGTAGATTACTGAAGGGATGTTAATGCACATATTCCAAAATATGTTGACCTGTTAAAAACTAAACCAAACATGCACGAGAATATTAGGGTTCCACCTAAACCCATTGTTATGTTGCATAGTGAACCCTCAATTATGTGAAAGTCATTAGAAGTGAAAAGCATGATCTTGTAAGAAAATTTACAGTTTACAATTATTTGTAAGTTTTCTTATGGCAAACCAGATGTCACGGAACTTAGAAAAGTAATCCCTAAAAAATATGGGATTAAAGGAGAGTGCACAATAGGTGTGGTAAATACAAGGCATATTTTGATTTGCTTGAATCAACTAGAGGACTATGTACAATTGTTATCAACTACTTCATACTATATCAAGGCCAGAGACAGGTATTTACAAATGAGGATACTTAAATGGGATCTATGGTTTGAGCCTGATGTTGAAATCACGGTGGGAGTGGCATGGATCTCATTATCAGATTTACCACAAATTTTTTTTGCTAAGGAAGCCATATTCTTGATAGCATCTGCAGTGGACAAGCCATTGGTGGTTGATATAACCACAAGGAATCATACAAGGACAAGTTGTGCAAGAGTAATAATAGAGGATGATTTAGTGGCTAAACTACCACACAGAATTAAAATCAATGAAGAAGATGATGTCACTGGGAAAAATTAAGTACAAGTAGATACATGTTCAATATGATCACAAGCCTAAGTACTGCAAAGAATGTTGCCTCCAAGGGCATGATGAAGACACATGTTGGACTATTCACCTAGATTTATTTGACCAGATACAAGAGCAAAAAGAAGAAAATGAAAAGATTAAAGAAGATGCCAAGGAACAAGACAAAGCAAAGATCAATGCAGATGTTATGGACAACAAGAATCAATGAAGGCAAAGAAGATGCAAGTATAGAAGAGATCAATATGGTCATATTCTAGGAGAAGTAGAGGATAAGAATGCTAAAATAGAAATATTAAATGCATTTGTTATTTTGGAATATCATGAAAAATCAGAAGAACAACTAAAATCCAATAATATAGAGGAGAAGGAGAGTACTAAGACTGGGTAACTAAGAGTTTTGGAAACTCTGCCACTGTAACAGTAGAAGAAGTACAAACCAATAAGGAGCAAAAATATATATAAAAAGTTAGCAATGAAAAGAAGCAGCATACAGAAGATAAAGAAGCACAAAGTGCAGAAAAATAGCATGAATAGGTGTAACAATGCTCAAAAGAGAATGAAAACACCCATAATGAATTAAGGGAGCTGGTGGTGATGGAGAATAGCTCAAATCATGAACAAATACTATAAGATATAGTACCTCTTACAATAGAAGCAGATAATATGATGGTGGTTACTAATAGCAAGAAGGAGCACCTGGATGCAGAGGACTTGGTAGACAATATTGATGATGTAGAAAAGGAAGGAGATCTATCTCCCAAAAAGATCATCCCTGAAGGCAAAGCATGGCAAACATATCAAACGAAACGAAAATATAGGTGCCACTTTAATACTGACAAGGAGTTATACATTAAAATCAGCCTCAAAATGAATGCTCTATTCTAGAATATAAGGGTTTTTAAAATTTAGAAGGATTTTACAAAGTTGATAACAATGCATAAAAGATACCAATTTAGTTTCATTGGTCTTATAGAACCATTTGAAACTAGTCAGAATATTGAAAATTATAAGAGAAGGCTGGGAATACAGCATGCTGTAGTCAATATGTCAGGCAACATTTGGGCTGTCATTGATTCAACTATAGAGTATCTATTATTAGCACTGAGGATCAATAACTCTCAATTAGATTGAAGAATCAGAATGCAGGAGTGGTGGTTGTGGTTACTTTGATTTATGCAAAATGTAATCAAATGGAGAGAAGGATCTCGTGGGAGTCTCTTGGGGATATGAGTGATATAATAAATGAATCTTGGCTTGTAGGTAGAGATTTTAATGTCATAAGGTATGACGAAGAGAAGATGGAAGGATTACCTGCTACTTTTGAAGAAACTAAAGATTTTAATCATTGTATAAACAATTGTAATTTATAAGAGATTGTTATCAAAGGGAGCAAGTTTACTTAGTGGGATGGTAGAGTTGATGGAGAGTGCATTTTTAAAAAAATTGATAGAGTCTTCTCTAGTGATAAATTATAGGAACTATTCCCTGTTATAGAGGTGGAAAACTTACCAAGGAGTGGTTCTGATCATGCACCAATGTTGCTTCATTGTAATACTAACCAGGGCCATTTGATCAAACCATTTAGGTTTCTTAATTTTTGGCTTAAAGAAGAATCTTGCTTGGAGGTTATTAAGAACTAGAAAGTAGAAGAAAAGGGTAATCCATTCATTATATTTCATTAAAAGTTGAAGAGGACTAAGGATGCATTGACTCAATAGAGTAAGCAAACCATTAGGAATATTTTCAAAGAGATTGATACTCTGTAAGAAGTAATCAAAATAAGGGAAAATTAATTTAAAGAGGATCCCACAGGGGATAACAGGGTAACTTTATTCAAGGCACAAGCTGATTTAATAGTGCAGTTGAAAAGAGAGAAGGATTTTTAGAAATAGAAAGCAAGTTTTGAGTGGTTCAAGGATGGAGAAAGGAACACAAGGATTTTTCATGCTATTTTATAGGGAAGAAGGTCCAGAATAAAGATTAAAAAATAAAAAAATATGAGAGTAGTTGGCTGGAGAATTAACAAAAAATTGCTAAAGCTGTTATTTTGTTCTATCAGACTCAATTTCAGAAACAAGAGAATATTGAGGACGTTACAATGCTGGATGTACTACTAACTATAGTAATAGAAGATCAAAATGTAGAATTAAAGAGAATTCTAAAATTGAATGAAGTAAAGGTAGCAATTATGGGCTTAAATAAAAACAGTAGTGAAGGTCTAAATAGTATGACTAGCACTTTCTTTTAGGATGCTTTGGACATAATTGCTAAGGATCTTCACCATATTGTAATTGCTTTTTTCTGTGGCTATGACCTCCCAAGGTTTATCACACACACAAATTTAGTATTTCTACCAAAGAAACAAGTAGTCAACAATTTTTCAGACCTGGGACCGATTTCACTTAGTAAGTTTATGAATAAAATTTTCTCAAGAATTATTCGTGAAAGAATTAAGTGTATGTTGCCTAAAATTATATCTGAAGAGCAAGCTGGATTTGTCATTGAAGAAGTATAGCGGAGAACATATTGGTAGTGCAGGAAATAGTGTCTGAAATTAGAAAGAGGGAAAAGCCACCAAACATGGTCATGAAGTTGGACCTGATGAAAGCCAATGATAGGGTAGAGTGGCTACCTCTAGCAAAAGTGCTAAGGAAGATTATTTTTTGTTAAGAGCTCAAAGACATGGTTTTTAGATTACTGTCCAATAACTGGTACTCCTTATTGCTGAATGGACAACCTAAAGGATTTTTAAAATCATCTAGGGGTCTTAATGTAATACCCCAGAAAACTTTTCGTTGAAATTTTGTACGTAAACATGTTGGGTTTTATCTTCTAGAATGACTTATAAATTTTTCATGCAGAATGTCTTATATTATGACCTATCATTGAGTAGAGTATCGAATAAGTTTTCCAACGATATATGGATCATCCAAAACAGACACTCGAGTGACGAGTTATGAACATTCCGATCGAACTGTGAATAATAGTGAATAGCAAAGTAACTCCTACATCCAACTTCAAGAACCTCCAAAGTTCACCATTAATTATGTAAATTTATTCAAGATTCCAAGTTCCTAGTTCAAGAACTCCAAGAACCATCATTAAAAGGCACGATTAACATCTCAAAAATGAGTATCGATCCAAAGTTCATCATTCAAGGTATGTGGGATTTTTCAACAAGAACTCTTTTTTGTTCTTGTTCCCAAAAGTAATTTTCTTTACAAAGGCATAATTTTTATTTGATTTTTACGAATTTGAAGCATGAACCCATATCTTATGATGATTATTTT